>NW_018127888.1:3550101-3552303 GCF_001952655.1 Monopterus albus | reverse complement strand
TGTGTTAATAAACTCCTCAGTTCCTGTGTGCTTGTTAGGATTTAACAAATCTATATTGAAGTCACCACATATGAACATTAATTTATGACTTATTGTCAAGTAATTTTCTTCCATCCAGTCATTAAATTTTTCTATGCTGGCTCCAGGTGCTCTATAAATACAGCTTATTACAACATTTTTCTTTTTTTCCACGAGTATTTCTACAGTCACACACTCCAGCAAATTATCCTCCACCCTTCACAGTTTCTTCACTCTCTTATAACAAAAGTTTTTATCTATGTACAAGGCCACACCACCTCCCATCTTATTCTCTCTGTTTGTGCATACCAAGTCATAGCCATCAAGGTCAAAATCCATTCCCCTTACATTATTCATCCATGTTTCAGAAATAGCAATTAGATCAGAAAAACATTTTTGACTTACTCCATTTTCAGTTTCACCATGAGCTGATTAAATAAGTAAATAAAGTAGAAGGAAACGCAGCTCTTCCCGTGAAAACCGCTCAGGACATTGCTTCAGGCAGGACCAGCAGCTTTGGTGAAAAACAGTAGAAAATTGGAGTTGTGATTATTTATTGAGTAATAATTTTGGATGGGATTGAAATCACTAACTACAGATAATGTCTGGGTCACATAAGTCTTTGATAGCATAATGGCACATATGTCAACTAAAAAAACAAATGAAGCAGCTTTACGTAAGCTATCCTTCCTCCACTGTGTACAACCTGCTGGTGTTTAGCTTTGTTAGCCAATCAGCAGGTTTATTTAGCAAAGCAACTAACCGCAATGTTAAAGCTTAACTCATTTGTTTTTGGTAATTATGGAGCCGAAAAACAAGAAAATTAAGCTAACACACAATCACTGCCATCACCATATTACCATATTACTAGCTTAATATGTTGTGTTGTGTTGCAGTCTTTTTCAAAGGGTCATAAAGACTGCAATGGGGATTACTGGGACTGAACTGCCTGCTATGGACACACTATACACACAGTGCTGTTGCAAAAGAGCAGAGAACATAATCACAAACCCACTCCACCCAGGTCACACTCTGCTCAGACACAAAAACTGCACCCACAATCGCAGGCACAGCAGAGCGGACAGCATCATCACACACAGAACAAGATTTTACAACAGCTTTTCCCTGCCACAGTAAGACTGATGGACTACAACATGTGAAAAACCTGTGCAATAACCCCTCATTACCCTACTAAGTAGAAGACCATATACAACTAGAAAATTGCATTTTCTGAAGAAAATGCGTATGGATGCTGAGTGCTGAAAGATCGCCCTGAAAATGCTGAATATTTTGACACCTGAATGGTTTTCTTGGCTGAAAGTATGCTGAAGATGGAATTTCCCTATTCACTTGAATGGGGCAAGATTTTCAAAATAAAGCTAAATATTTCAAATGTATGAATTTTAGAAAACTTCTGAAGAGAAGCATGAATGTCCTTGAAGAGTTGAACATTTTGATAGCTGAAATTATGCTGAAGTAGAATTTTCTCATTCATTTGAATGGGGCAAGATTTTCAAAATAAAGCTAAATATTTAAAATGTATGATGTTTTGAAATGTTCTGAATAGTAGCATGAATGTCCTTGAAGAGCTGAACATTCTGATAGCTGAAATTATGCTGAAGTAGAATTTTCCCATTCATTTGAATGGAGCAAGATTTTCAAAATAAAACTAAATATTTTAAAAGTAGAATGTCCTTGAAGAGTTGAACATTTTGATAGCTGAAATTATGCTGAAGTAGAATTTTCCCATTCATTTGAATGGAGCAAGATTTTCAAAATAAAGCTGAATATTTAAAATGTATGATGTTTTGAAAAGTTCTGAATAGTAGCATGAATGTCCTTGAAGAGCTGAACATTTTGATAGCTGAAAGTATGGTGAAGTAGAATTTTCCCATTCATTTGAATGGAGCAAGATTTTCAAAATAAAGCTAAATATTTCAAAACCGAAGTTTAGAAAACTTCTGAAAAGAACCATGAATGTCCTTGAAGAGCTGAACATTTTAATAGCTGAAAGAATGCAGAAATAAAAGTTTTCTCATTCATTTGAATGGGGCAATATTTTCAAAATAAACCTAAATATTTCAAAAGAATGAAGTTTAGAAAAGTTCTGAATAGTAGTATGAATGTCCTTGTAGAGCTGAACATTTTAATAGTTGAAATAGCTGAAAGTATGCAGAAGTAGAA
>NW_018127888.1:3529674-3549782 GCF_001952655.1 Monopterus albus | reverse complement strand
AATCTTGAATCTTGTTGCTGTTTGCACACAGTCAACTAGTTTCACATCCAGCAGCCACAGAGCAGCATTAGCATTCAGACTGTATCCGTCCTTGTACTGTAGCTCTGTTGGATCTCCACAAAGTCCCCCCCAAAAAAGACTTCTCCACAAAGTCCAAAAAAAAAGACTCTATAGCAGCTAAAGTGTTTAGCAACTCATCTGTTATTTAGTCTGCTGGAAGGTTGCTTTCAGTGTGCTTTCCAGGTGCACGCTGGTGAGTAAAAATAATCAGGATGCTAAAATGCTCTGGAACTCAGGGGAACGAAAGAGCTGGGTGATAGCTTTTTTGTGGGTTTGTATCAGTGAGTGACACTTTTCATACTGCACAAAGTGATTTGGGGTACAGTATAAAATATGTATTAGTGTAGCTTTAAGGGAAAGATATACTGTATATATGTAAATGAAACAAGTTATGAAAATGAGTTCTTTCACTATGAATTTTCTCACAATGTACCCTCAACCGTTTTTGCATAGTCTGACCACACATATACTGTTACAGGAACATTTTCACAGTTTCCCTACTGGAATCGTTACACTATTTGAAATTCATCTGAAAAATGAAAAATTTATTTGTCAGCTGAGGAAGTGGAAGAACTTTTCCCTGCCTCCCTTTCTCTGCTTATCAGTTCACTGACTTTCACAAATGCTGTCTGAAGGGGAAATTGTTTTATTCTTTACTATCCAGTTCAGTATTTTCCACACTTGCACACCCACTGACCTGAGCAGTACACAGTGTGGTGCCTCACAGTTTAGGGAACACTGAATGTTTTTGTTGATATCACTTCTTTCCCTCACCATCTGCTTTAGACTGGATACTGGGGACCTGCAAACCTGACTCACCACCTGAATAAATGCATTTTAATCTGAGTAGAAGCTTCACACACACACACACACAGAGTACAGTGTTGGTTGTGGTGACACTGAGGCAGATGTGTCGAGATGAAGTGCGTCACTAACCTGGTTGCTCTGTCTGACATTGCAGATGTTTTTGCAGATGTGGTATCTAGAATTTTTTGTACTAAAGTCCTCTTATAATTAAGTGTTTCTATGTGTTAGAGTGGGGAAAACGGCACCTTTCCTGTGACACTGAGGACAGTATAAATGTCTTGAGGGATTTTTACTCCCACCTTTTTAGTTGACAATAAATGTTTTGAAGAGGATTTTTGTGCTTCTTTGAAGCAGCACCTGTTGCTAAGCATTTTACTGCCCATCATGGACTGAATATAGGGACATCAGGGTTGCCACATTTGGAATTACATGCTTTTATACTTTTTTCATTCCTCTTGATGATGTTTTAGTTCAGTTCACACTCAGACTTAATAGCACAAAGTGAATGGAATGTAGCATACTAAGTAGAACAGGTGGCTGCGTTGTGGACACAGCCAGTCAACGCACCATGTAGTGCGGAATTCCCCAGCCTCACTGTGAGAGTGTGTTCATGTGCGTATCCTGTCATATCAGAAACCTGATACTGACAGAAGGTGTGCTTGCTAATTCTTCGCTCCACTGGTCCTGAAACCCTTTAATTACATCCTTTTGTCTTTCTCCTGTCTGTAGCTGTTGCAGCGCGTCTCTGCTCTGTCTTATTCGGTTATAATATTATGTCCAACATGACATTTTCTATGGTGTCTCTTTGTGCAGCTCTGTTTAGCTGAGTGACACTGTCAAAACCATGCTGTGCACTCATATATACAAAAAACCTGTCACTTGCATATGTTGGACTTTTTCTGTGAGCTGAACTAAGGATATTATTGTACCACACACTTGATTCACATAGGAAAAGACCAAGTGAACGCTGAACAGTATAGCTGCAGCATAAAATCCTCTGACTCCAATAGAAACATTATTGCCTACATGAATTACCCATTATGTGTTGTTCATTTCCACAAGCCTCTTGGTTTAGAATCTAATCAATAATCAATCATCCATCAACAACAATCTGTACACAGGAGGCTGGCATTAAGATACCCACCTTAGACACACTATAAAATTAAACATAACTCGGTGTTTTACTTGTCAAACACAAGTGTAATTGATGGCTAACATGCATTAATCAGAACTGAAGCTACATTGTCAATGTTTCTCATTCATACTCCACCACCTGCAAAACACTGTGCAAACATACGGCTTTAAAAACACATTCAAAACAGCAGGAGGCCAAATTTCATGCATTTCTGCAGTAAATATGTTGAAAAATATAGAAACCCTTAAGGGAAATAACAATCATTGCAAACATGGCTAATTGCAGTTTCAGCTAACAGCTGACCCAGGTGTCCTGTGTGAGGTCTCGTTACCATTTTTTACACAGTGAAAGGGGGGCGGATTCGGAATGATTTTGTTTGGAAAACACGGATCAAGGAAGACAGTCCGGAGGAAAGATGAGTTGCAGGGACACACAGGAGGTGACAGCCAAGAGCAGTGGTCTGTGATGAGATAAAGGCCATAATTATTGACCATGTTGTACACCATGGCAGGCTGGTTTACAGTATTATTGTAGCCCTGGAATTTGTTTGTTCTATTGATGTTGTTGTTTGATTTCAGCTCTTTATTTTCCCCAAGTCAGTTACTAGCTCTATGCAAGGTCCAGGATATAAAAAATAAAAGACAGTGAGGTAAACTGCTGTATTTCTGATTCGTTCTTTTTGCGTTTATTTGACTACAGTCAATAAAGTTAAAAACAGTGGTAGAAGAAGTATTGAGATTGTTTACTTAAGTAAAAGTAGCAGTACCACAGTGTAAAAATACTCTTAATCCTAGATACAAAATGTTACTTGAGTTAAACGTCCAAAAGTATTAGCTCAAAATGTAAGTAAAGTACCAAAAGTAGTGAAGTCAAAGTATAAATTAGCAGAAAATAAAAGTATAGATACTTCAAAATTGCACTTAAGTACAGTGCTTGAGTAAATGTACTTAGTGACTTTCCACCTCTGGTTAAAGAGGTGTTAATTCACATTCTACAATGAAATACTGATTGAGGTAAAAATCATTCAAACTTCAGTGATCAAGTTTTTTTTATATGCTGCTCCCTGTTGTTCTAGGTCAGTGTGTTTGGCCAGGATCCATGTTGGTCGTGCAGATTGTATGAATAGTGTTGACAGAGTGGTTTCAGTATTGACCAGTGTTTGTTAGCAACAAGCCCAGCATGATATCAGTCAGATGTTGGCTAATAGCAGGAAGTCACTTTTTCAACACAGAAGTGAGTCATGTCTGATTTGTTGTGTTAAAAACATCAGATGCTCAACCAGATGTTCTCACCACTGATACTGTAGCGCTGTCTCGCTCCAGTATGGACACCAGGAGGTTTTCCTCCGCAGTCCTCTGAGATCAAACTGACAGTTTGTGTGTCTCTGTCTGTGTGTTTCCAACAGGAAGGCGACTCTCTCGGGGCAATGGAGAAGGTTTGTCGTCAGCTGACGTACCACCTCAGCCCCCACTCTCAGTGGAGGAGACAAGGCCTGCTCAAGAGGAAACCTCAGGCCTGGTGAGTATCTCTGTGTGTGTGTGTGGTACAGTATGTGTGTCTGTTTTTGTTAACATCTCAGTGTGTCACCAATGTGTCATCATCTGCTGCCCCTTTGGATGCCACGGAAAAATCCCCTGATGTCTCCGCATCTCTATTTTGTCACTGTCTCCCAGATGCACTGTTGGGGATGAAATCAGTTCCTTCTGTTTCACCTTCACTGTCTCTCTTTGCCCTTTTCTTGCCCTATTACTGTCAAATAGATCTTCCTGTACACATTATTACCTATTTATTTATAGCATTTTGTCTGGAGTGTGATGTTCAGTACTAATTTGAATGCCGCTTGATGGGTCTGTAATTGAAGTTTTATCAGTGGCTGATCTTTATTCACTTGCAGCAGTTAACTTTCTCTCCGTGCTTCCTCTTTGCATCAGTATTATGTACTGTAGAAACCTCATTTGGTCTGCAGCCAAATGAAAATGGAGAATGGGATGGATCTGATATATGCAGCAGTGTTACATAATATGCAAATCACCTTCAGAAGCGACTATAAACAACTAATCCATATGCTTCTCCGACTCTGTAAAAGACACCAAACAAATATCCTCAGACATTTAAAAGTGGTTCTCGAATTGAAATACATTTAATATATGCAAAATACTGCATTCAGCTTGGGGTCCTGATGAGGCAGCATCTGTGAAAGTATCCGCCTCCTTAATTAAATGTACTGTAGTGAGGTAAAACATGACATAGATCATTCCCAAGTGGTTTCACTGGGTAGAGTTGTGCTCATCTGCTGCACACTATTTAATGTCATTTGTAATAGTTTGGTCAGTGATACATCAGAAACGGTTTTTGTCTGACCAAATTCCAAACATATTCGATGTACTTTGACGTCAGAGAAAAAAGCAACCAATTTTCCAATTTGAGAAGCTAGATTTTTTTGTGTTTAACAGAATAACTCACTTTCCTCTCGACTAATCACTGTAGCAGTAGTGAGATGTTTCGAGTAATTAAAAGCCATTGTTAGATGCTCTTGGACTCTTCAGGTCGCACACAGGCAAACACACAGCTGTGCTCCCTACTTACTGGGCGCTATGCTGTAAGAGACAGAGCACAATAACAGCATTTTATCATCGAGCTGCTGACACATGAGTGCCTGCCACAGATATTATTTTGCAGTTGTCTTGTTGACTTTTGAAAGTCTAAGGCGTTCTACCATGTTAACAATTGGCATTGGGATATTTTACTTTCTTTGTTGGTGTCTGTAGTCTCTGAGTCTACAGATACTAAAATAAACAGTGAAAGTGAATGATAGACTCGATAAGGAATTCATTGGAACTGAAGCTTATCAACCCCGAGTCTTTTACCAGCTTGAGATCCACAATGAAAGCAGCTATCGGAAGCCGCCCCTGCCTGTCGCCCTTCACAGCAATTAATGGGGCATTTACATGAAAAAGAAATAGGATATATAGATGTATCAAGCATAATAATATCAAAATAATAAAGTTCTAATAAAATGTATTTTTTTGTCTTTAATAATCATATTAAATTTAATAGTAATACAATGGAAATACTATACTGTTTCCACAACTCATTGCACAAGGTAAATCCAACTGGGAAGCACCTAGACCTGCTATAAAAGGTGCCCAGGTGGGAGCAGATGGCAGAAAAATGACATTATAGCAGAATAAATTTGGAGAGAGAATTCCCACTGCTGTGTGAATGGAGAGTCAGTAGGAAATAAAAATCTCTCCTCCTCAGTTCTTCACAAACACCAGGTGTCACCTCCTCCACTAAACAGTTTGCAGACAAACACGCCAGTGTAGTGAGGATAAAATAATAATTCAGATTGAATCCGGGCTGAGTCTGTTAAGGTGTGTGTTGTTGCCTTCACGGTTGACGAAAATTACAGGTTGCGTTTGTTTTATCAAATGATACGCCCCCCCCAAAAATTGCTGTTAAAACAGTGTCTCACCTATAATGGAACTAAATGACGGCTGAAGATGAAGATGAGTTTTGTAATTATTTTTAGCAGCTCTGGGTCAGTGGATGGGATTCAATCAATGCAGCGTTGCAGACAGTCAGCACTTCAGACCATCAGAGTGATTAGCCAGAGTGGTAGACCCCATTTATTGAGTGGGGCGAGAGATGAGATTGAGTCATCGCTTTGCATATAACACACACACCCTCTTTACATACACCCACGCAAACACATGCCTCCTGGGTTCTTGTGGTCCCTTGCAATCTCAGTGTAGTGACATCCTTGTTTCCACAGGAAAAACCGCTTGTTCATATATGTTTAAAATTACTTAAAATAATCAGAATATACCACAGTTTTGTTTGTTTCGTTTACATTATAATGAACCAGTTTCAGGTTATTTCAGACATTTTGGAGGAGGCTGACACTGAGCAGGTCTAGCTAACTCACTCAGTGTACACACCTGGCCAGTGCGGCAGTTGTGTGAACAGTAGAATTTGTACTTTAGAGTGAACTTTTCCTTGAAATATAGCGATAGATCTATCGCATCTCTATTATGGTGTCAATTGGATGAACTTGACAGATTTTACACACCACTAGTACACATGTGGCTCTGGCTGTGAATCTCTCCAAACAGACCAAAAAGGCATCATCTTAAGCGATGGTTCATAATTGACCATACCAGACACCACAATTTCATTTTGGTAAGTGGTCCTCAATTAACACTGATGACACAGGCAGCCCCACTTTGAGAGTGAGGCTCAAAAAACAAGTACTTTTACATTTAAAAAGATTATTACCTTGTACATATTTTCATAGTAAGTTGTGATGTAAACAGCTGACAGGTTAAACCGGGATTTTTTTTATTAAGACTGAGTAATAAAACATCTCACTATTACACAGAAGTCTATTACTGTGAGTTCATTTTTATAATCTAAGTGTAAACTGGTCTTTTGTCTTCCTCTGTAAGTGTGTGTGCTACAAGTGATGCTATAGACTTTACATACTACAGATTTCAGGTCTTAAAGGTGCATTAACTAAGGTTTTACCGCCTGCATGCTACTACAGACCGTAATCTGTTTCCTGCAGAGGATCACTTTTGGTACAACACCATAAATGCAATGATTAAAATATATTTTTATTGTAGCCTATAATTTTAAAAACAACCTATATGGAAATACTTTAAATTGTTATATGTAGATAAATAGAAAATAACTAGGCACATTTCTGAGAACGCCCCTAAAATTTCATTTTGAGATTTTCTGAGGGCTTGAGCTGTCAACTGGGGTTCTGAGACCCCTGGTATTATGCACACTGGTCATGATTTTACCTTTGCATTGAATAAATATGATTTTAATCTGGGAGTAGTTTGAGACTTGTGTAACATTAGCAGTAATCAGAGCGTTCTTTTTAAAGTTTTTCCCCATGGGGAAATGTCTTACTGATGGCAGTGCTTTCAGTCGCTGCCTGGCTATCGGGGCCAACTAGGGGTTCAGTGTCTTGCCCAAAGACACTTTGACATGTGGACTGGGGAGACCGGGAATCAAACCACCAACCTTCTAACCGCTTGAGCCACAGCTGCCTTCTACTGGACTGATAAATTTTGTACAGTGTGTTGCAAGCAGGCATCCGTAGTCTACATCGTCGCTAGGAAACAGAACATGATGGAAGGGGCACAGAGTGGTTAGGAGTGGTTTCTGGTGTCAGTTTGTTTTGAGTATCACTAAGCTGAGAAGCAATTAGGTTGTGTAGCATCACAGTCACTGCCTCTTGCACCTGAAATGTGCTTTTGTTTCTTTTACCTGTTTTATGTGGGGTGTATGTCTGAATTTGCTCTGTGGATGGCAGACAGCATCAGT
The DNA here is from genome assembly GCF_001952655.1 of Monopterus albus. NCBI lineage: Eukaryota > Metazoa > Chordata > Actinopteri > Synbranchiformes > Synbranchidae > Monopterus > Monopterus albus. The sequence continues at coordinate 3,542,443 of NW_018127888.1, read as the reverse complement.
GTGTGTGTGTGTGTGTGTGTGTGATCCTTCGATGCAGTAGCTGTCTTCAGTTGTACTCTAGGATTGGTCTGCTGCTTGTATCTTTGTTCATTTCAGGTGCTGACAGAAACCGAGCTTCAGAACAACTGGCCACTTTGGAGAATCAGAAAAGCTCTCAGTTTGCTTTTAGACTCCCAGGTACAGGTCTTAAATCACTGACTAGACAGAGAAGTGGAGGTGATCAGATCCAGCTGGGCCTGGCAGCTCTGGTCTGGCTCTGATCTGATCTTTTTTGTTTTAGATCAAAGTAAACAAAATCAGAAAAAAGACACTTGAGCAGTGAAAATGTCTGGCATTGCTGTTGACTAGGGACCATATAAAATGTATTTCAAACAAGGGGCAGTTTGCTATTGTCTGTTTAATAAGAGAAGTTGTGGTTGTGAAGATTAACAGGGTTACTGTTCACCATCTGGCTGTTTAACAACATCTCCTTTCACTGTGCTCAACAAGCGCTCTCAGTGATCTCCTCTGCTTTACAGCCAAGGTCTGGGACCCCTGCAGAGAAAACTGTGAGGTAAACAGTGTGACAGCATATATTCTCAGGGCAGGGTTACTTTTAGCAAGATAAGGACAAGAGTTCTTTATTTGCTCATCAGCTGCATTTGATTGAAGTTGTTTCCTGGGTGGGAAGAAGCAGCCAAGAGACAGAGACGCAAACAGAGACAAGAAAAACTCAGCAGAACTTGAGGACACAGTTGGTGCTAGATCAGTAGTGTTCAGAGAGTTTATCTGAGCTTTTTAGATGATAACAGTACCTGCAGGTGGAAGCAAGGTTGATGAAATGAGTTATGGGCCTTTAAACCAACTCAATGGTTTTAAAGATGCTAAAATGTTCCAAAGAGCTGAGTAGAATTGCAGAGTTGGGTGATAATTCTCACCGAGTTTGTGACTATGAGCAGCAGCTGTCATTTTTCAGTTGTTTGATTCATGTGCTAATATAAAAATACTGATTAGTGCCGCTTTTAAGTTACAGGTTCATGTCATTATATTGGCCTGTATTGGGTGAAATTAGCCAACCCAGGCTTTGTGAACGATGCAAAGTGAAACCCTGATGAAAAGAAACACAAACACAAAATGATGGCAGTTGATACACAAAATCTTACCCTTTACTTTTGTCCACCAAGCTTATATTGATTGAAGTGCATACAGTCACTGTAAGGGATCCGATACAGCATCCACCAGCTTTCATGAGCGGCGAGCCAAAAAGCAGCACCAGGGGAGATACTGACTCATAGTCAACAAGTAAACAACTGCCTGTCTGTCGAGCATTTGGCCCTGGACCTGAATCTGTCTCTCTGTCTCCTCTGGGTTTTGCATCTGTGTTTTTTTCCAAATGGCTTGTTTAATTTTCACGATACTGGAAGGGAAATAATGAGGTGCTGAGGTTTTACTTGACCACAGCATTGTTTGCCATGGAAACTGCCTACACTCCCTCTCTCTCTTGCACACACACGCTCATGCACTCACACTATGCACAGATTATGAGACAAAGGGCCCCTGGGCACAGACATGTAAAATGACCGTACTCTTCTACACCTCTAGGGGCAATGCTCCTTTGCATTGGTTGTTTTGCAGGTTTTTAGCAATTGTGTAAATTTTTACTTGTTCTGCGTCTCTTTGTAGTCTTTTAGTATCTGTTTTTACTTGTTTTGTCTCACTACTTTACTTTTTTGCATCTCTTTAAGGGTGTATTGTCTCATTGTCGCATGGCGTGTTTTTGTAGTCTTTTCTCTTTTTTCATTTTGTATCTTTTCAGTGGTTTTAATTCTCTTTGTAGTTATTTTGCATCTATTTTCTCTCATTTTGTGGCTTTTTCTTGTCATTTGACTGACTTTCCAACAGAAAAGTAAGAAAATCCCCTTCATGGTTCTCTGGTCTAGGGGCCCCCTGACACCATGGGCCCATGGGCCTGGGCCAGTAATTATTCAGTAATCCATCCATGACACACATACTGACACACACACACACACGTCATTAAACAATACATTTACCCTGTGTTATTATCTGCTTACCCGTATCCTTTTCTGTTTGTGTGTCCGTCTGAGCCCGTCTTTCTGCCAGCTTGTTGTCGTGTCTGCCGCCTGCCGACTGCCTGGCTGACGCCATGCACCAACAGATTTACTGGCTGCCTCCCACCTGTGTTCTGACAGCCAGCAGAGAGAGAAGTTGAGTGTTGACTCAGGATGTCTGAGCCTCTCCCTGCTCTGTATTGCCCTTTCATTTCCCCCGTCTGCTTCATCTCACCTGCAGGCAAAGCTAGGGGGAGGTATATTTGCCGTTATGTACTGTGTATTTAAATTTTTGTCTCCGTGTGGGAGTGAGACACATGATGAATTAAGCAAGCAGTTCAGATGAATATAGAGTAGGATTTGACCAATGTGAGCCACTGATTTAATCTGCAGCTGATACACGGTATTCTGATATCCTAAAGCCACTTTTTAGCCATATCATGAAGATATTAAGGGCAGATAGATATATTTCTTTAACAAAAATAATAGTAATACAGTTAATATTGCCATACAGTTACAGTGTTGAGAATAAAAACACAATAAAGCTAAAAGCTTATTTCCATTGTGACCTGCGTGATTTGACAGAAACCCCAGAGAAGCAGACAAAAAGCTATTATTGGAAATGTAGCATTGCTAGTTTCTAACTCATTTCCCTTCCTGTGGGAAGTGATCAATTTCATACCTTGTATCATTTCACACTCAATCACTGAGCTTTTGCTGTGAACCTCACACACACACAGCTATTTCTGCTGATTAGCTGGTGATGAAGGCTCTGACTAGAGAGGAAGTTTGATGTTTTTAGTATTATTTGTTGATGGAAATATTGTGAGGCAGTGGAAGCTTTACAGAGATCTGCTAGTATATTTTTAAATGTCCAACTCATGTAATGCATTGCAAATATGTAGATGCCATGTTAAGTTTTTCTGTGTTTTAAATACAACAGCCATATCTGTTGAACCCATGCTTGTTCTGGTCGCACCGAAGAGGGCACCATGACGTGCTCTGCAATAGCAATGCTCACACTGTGCAATGGAAGCATAAATGTGAACTGGGGCCAGGCAGCCCGGGCCAGTAGCCGGTCAGCTGGCCTGAGTACGGGACAGTTCCCGGTGGCAGTGGAATGACAGCATTAGAAAGCAGTTGTTCATTTACAGATCCAGCAAATGCAGAGATGGTCAACTTAAGGAATATAAAGCCAATATTCACTCATTTTAGTTCATTTTTGATCTCCACCAAATCCTGAGAAAAATAGCTTGCCAAGTACAGCTCTGTGTTCGTCAGGTAGTTGTTTGGTAGGTGTTTGGTGTTGGGCAGGTTACACTCATTAGGTTTAGTTCCACAAACAGCAGCTGCCTGAGGCATCGGGTGGTGAGACAGAACCTCAATATTAAAATTACAGGCCATAAAACCAGGCCGTGTTTGACAATTAATCTGAGCAGTTCAAAAGCACTTGGAGTCGTCCTTTGTTTCTCCCTTTTCTCATGTTAATCCTTCCTTGACTCGACCTCTGAATCATTTTCTCTGCCCACCACCCCAAGTCCCAACTTCTGCCTTCCCTCACTGAGCAGCTTTGTTACTATGAGGTTATTGCTGGCTTTACAATAAGTCTCTGCGTTCATAGCACACAGCAGAGAACAGGGAAAACTGAAAAACACTCATTTCTAAAAAAAATACATGAGATTATGACAGAGTCACTGCCGATGCTGTGTGAGCAGGAGATAAATGAAAGCTTCAGCAGAAAAGATGATTCCGGTGGATTATGCTTTTGATCAGTTTTAATGACAGGGCTTAGAGGAAAAACTTTTTTAAACTTAATCTCACCACTTCCTTCTTGCTGTAACATACTGCAAAAAAAAAAAGCTCAAACAGCCCAAAAGCTGTGGACGGTCCAATCTCATCCACAAATCATTAATTTTTAAGAAAAATGATCAATCTTCTTGCGTTATGCAGCACAGACCTAAAAATGCATTTTGATGAAGACATTCAAATGTAACGGCTGCTGCCTGTGTCCATGATGTTCAGCTCACCGCTGTGTAATGACAGTGCCACATCGGTTGGTGTGGCTGAATACATAAACACATCTGAATTAGATAAAATACGACTGATTTGTTTGCCATTTCCATCTCCAGCCCGGCCTCCTCCACAATACAACGCCATCATCTGTGTCTCAGTGTGACTCATGTTTATTCCCAGTGGACCACTGACCTCTTGTAGCTGTGTGAATAATGGCATTACACACTGAGCTCAGCTGCTGCCTCACACAGATAAAGACACTTTGTACAGAGCAGCTCCTGATTCTTTCCTCTATATTTTGTATATGAATAAGTGAATAGAAGCCAACTGCTTTGGTCACAGTTTTGGTTTCCTCTTCATATTACTGAACTAAAAGATAATGCCTGTGTTCCAGTGTCAGAATGTTTTTCTTTTAAGAGAGTAAACTTGTTTAAAACTATCTTCTCGTGGCCCCAGACATCAAAACTTTGCTCTGTTTTCTGGTGCTGGCGGACAGTACGCAGAATCCTCTTGTGGTGAGGACAGCTCTTAGAGCCCCTAAGGGACATAAAAACATTAAAACAGTTGCCAGCTATACAGCCACGTACCTATTCCATACCAGATACTAAGGGCATACAGTATATACGGATGTGGCTGAAAAGGTTGGTACACTTACACTTAAAAACGAAAAATGATTTTCTCTGACCTAAACAAAAGTAATTGGCATCCACTATTCTTTTTTTTTTCATATTTAATAAAACAGACATGTTAATGTTTAATTTTGATGTAACATATTTTAAATAATACAACAAATAAAAATGGCATTGAAAAATATTGCAGCACATCCTCCAACCCATATGGTTGTTTGTCCCCTCCCTCTCCTACAACCCACAGCAGCATCTACTGAAACAGCAACACTATTCAGTTGGCAGGTGGAATTGCAAGTACTCCACTGATGTTAACCGTAACATATGGAGCACCAGCAAGCTTTAAAGGCTTTTCTTATCATAGAAACAGCAATAAACATGACTTTACGATTATGAAACATCACGATTTTATTACGTTTAGCCCAATGACTATATATAAAAATGAACGACATAACAGCTTCCAGAAATGAAGCCACTGCGAGTCGACCACCCCCGGGTGGCTGGCTGTAGTGTACGTCATAAATCCTGCTTCATCCATGTTAGTGGATGGGGCATGAACTGAGCTAAAAACTCTAGGTATAAATCAAATACATTTTTCCCAGAGTTACACTGATGTACAAGTGGTCATTTTGCTGGTAAGTCTGTTTGTAATAAGCTATTTGATAATAAAACCGGAATATTTTTAATGATTTAACGGCTTCGGTAGTCTGATGCTGTCACTTCACTTCTCGTTGCTACCGTGCGGAATCTGATTTCAAAACGCCAAGATGGAAGCTGCTGTGTTCACAATATTTTGGCTTCACTTTTACATAGTGGAGGGAAGTGGTGACACATCAGCTATTTTACGGTTTAGCCACACAAACTACTTGGTTAGGTTTAGGGGCAAAAAGCAACTGGTTTCCATTTAGGATTAAAATCACCTTTAAAAACACATGTACCACACTGACATTGAACCTTGCTTGGTTGAATATGTTTTCTGTCTTAGCCATCCACCAAGCTCATCCTAACTGGGGTCTTGTTGCTCTATATACTACATCTCCTAACCTCTTAGGGAAAAGGGCAAAAAAGCTGCTGATTGTGTCGCATATCCACTCTCAAATAAATTAAAACTAAAATATTATTGCATTTTTATAATCACATTTGAGAGTTGTTTAAACAAGAATGTCATTAAACCATCTGACAATAGGGAAATCTTATACTGGCGCCCAGTTTGCTCCCAGTGTCTAAACCAATTCATATGAGTCAATGTGTGGTTGAACCCCTTGGGAAAATACAGCAGAAAGTTACTCATGTGGTCACTTGGACGTTGGTGCTAAAGCAGGATATGATGTAGCAGCTGCAAAAGTGGCTGGAGGGGGGTGTTTTCTCACCTCTGCTTTCACAGAACAGGAGAGGAGAGAGGAGGCAAAAGGAGACTGGCTCTCGTTGGTGTGCACACACACACCAGCTCACTGATGAAGATGAGCCCCTGAGGAGACAGAAACACAGGCGGGCAGGCAGAGGAGAAATAAGGCCAGAGTCTGAAGGCACACATGGAATGCATAAAGTATTAAGGACCATATTCTAATAATTTAATTTTAAACATCCCTATACAACCTGCCTCTTTGCCATTTCAAGTCATTTTCACCTAGAATTACCTTGCGTGTTTCAGAAAATAGGTGAGTTGTTGCAGAACTATCAGATGAAAATATCAAGCCCCCCCGTGGGTGATATGTCTCCTCAACCTCAGGTCCTCTACCAGAACCCTGATAGAGGGCAGACATAGAGAGGATGATACAAGGATGGAGATGAAATACAATTAAGCCTTGTGGTGACATGCTGACGACAAAAGTGGCATTCTCTAAGATGCAGTATGAAATTCAGGCTATGACGATGTCCCTGCTCTAACTTTATACACACTACATTTCTGGGGATAAGTTGAGAGAGTATCTTATGACTCACAAGATATTATCTCCTCAGTGTGATCATTAGTGCCACGTAGGTCATCAGACTATCACCATGGGAACACTGGGTCTTTTGGCACCAAATAGATTCCTGAAAATCTGTGGTCCATGTTTGGTCTCAGCGTCTCTCAGATTAGCTGCACCCAAACAGTGTGATGTTCTGATTGTGGTTGTTTCCATTTTGTTCCTTTCCGTGAGATAGCTGTGGCCGGAGGCATTATGTTTTCATCCCCTTCTTATAGACACGCTATCTCAGGAACGCCTTGAGGGAATTTTATCAAATTTGGTACAAACATCCACTTGGACTCAAGGAGGAACTGATTAGATTTTGGTGGTCAACGGTCACAGTATCCTCACATCTATCCCATTCCTGTGAATGTGACTGGTTGTTAGAGGCATACAGCTGAGAGGCCAGTAATCATGAGATTAACTCAGATTAACAACTACTTTTAACGATGTTCAGCAGAACAGGAAGACTCATGAGATTAACTCAGATTAACAACTATTAACGATGTTCAGCAGAACAGGAAGATGGGAAACAGTACCCCCGACCCTACATAGCAGCGTGTCCATTGTAGCAATAGAGTAGAACAATTTGCAGCATAACATAATGTATAGAACACAACAGTACCATGTGCAAGTCAGAGAGTATGCCCACATGTCTCAGATGACGTTCAGGTAGGGGTGGATGACCTCCGTTCCGAGCAGGGGTGTCTCTGTTTCTGTAGTATGAGATTCTGGTAGAAGCCAGACACATCATGAGCTTTCTTTATGGCAAGCTATTGAGCACAGCTGGCATGCATGTTAACATACGGGTGTATGTGTTAACATGTACAGTAATCGTGTGTTAACATGTTTAAAACCTGCATGTTAAAACCTTCATTTAGTCTCTGTCACATACCTCAGTCCATTCCTTTTGTTTTGCATGCCAATTCATGGACTGCTGCATGTGCACTGCAGTGAGTCAGCTACGAGGTGCACAGTGTGTATGCGATATATGCCCATCGTGGCGTACACTGCGCCTCAGCTTGTATTTTGCTTTGAATAATGGATTAGAACAGCAAATCAACTGTTTTCCCATTATTATCAGCCTAAATTAATCCACTGCCAAAGAGGCTTTAGGAACCTGTTAAGACTCGAATGTGTTATGGTAATGGGGCACAGCAGATCACAACTGGAGCCCGTGCCCCAGTGTCTAACGATGCCTATGATTAGCACACGTTCACTCAGAGCGGAGGGAATGAGCTGCTGCGTAGGACTGAACCAGAACACAAACCTCCAGGGCCTCTCTGGGCAGCGGTTTTAGACCACTTACCCAGACAGGGAGAAGTAGAGTCATCAGCCTCAGTGTCCTTCTTTCAGTTCATTTGTATTTACTCACAAGAAGTGACTTGTTTATAATAAAAATACAACACACATATGAGGAACAGGTTGTCATAACCTTTATTTTCCGATCAGAAAATGGACCACTCCATGTAAAACCCTCCATCTACATTACTTTTTATAATCTTGTGGAAGAGTGATCCAAGTTCTTATAAGAGACTATATACAATATTAAAAGGCATATAATTGTTGATGTTTAATGTATTGTACCAGAGTTAACTTAAAGGGTAGGATTGGTATTGTTTTTTGCAGCAGTGATGTCCCCAACTAGGAGTAAATAAGGAGAGCGGCCAAAGTTAGCTAGGAATCACTATTTTTGTCTAATGTTTACACAAAATAAATTAGCTTCAACATTTATTTCAAACGTGCCACCCCTGTCTGAGTCTGTGCTCCAGCTTGGCCACCTCATCCATTTTAGATCCGCCCCTGCTGACTGTGGCTCTTACTATTTGCAGTACCCAGCGACTTATACATTTAGCCACTTCCTCTCATCTCTACAGTGTGTTTTAGCATATTTAGCTCTGTTTTGGTTCACTGTATCTGCTCTCATCAGTGTTATTCCCAGCAGCAGTAAGCTGTTTTCTGCCAGAAGAGTCCAGAGTACAACATTGTACAAACTCTGCCCAGAACCAAACAGCATACAGACAAAAGTAGGAACCACAATAGCTGGTGCACATAGTGGAGCATTTAGCATCTAAAGAGTCAGATATTTCCCTGAGGAGTTAGTGGAGAGCAAATGGTGGTAAAAGGAGAATGAATATTGAACTTACACCCTCTATGTGGCCAGGAGCAGGACTCCAAATGAATGCTAATGTCGTTCTTTGTTGCCAGGCATATAAATAAGCCAGTGTTTGCTAACACATTAGTTTTATAAAGTGGCTATAAGTCAAGGTTATGTTCTTAGCTTGTTCTGCTTCCCTAAAGTTGCTGAAACCTCAGTTACTACAGATTTAAGTTTTAGCCACATGATTATTGGCTGTGTTTGTTCTGTGTTTTCATCCATGTAATGTTAATTTTCAAGTATGAGCTCTTCCTGATGTTGAAGAGAACAGCTGTTACAGGCGCTTAAGTATCCAGATTTCCCACAGGAAATGTGTTAAGGTAGTGTGGTAACAATGATGCAGGAGGAGTAGAAAAAGTCAGTCAGGCATTAAATTTCCTGATTACAGCTTTTTATTGGCCATTTTGGTTTAATACAAAACAATAGTAGTACAGTTTCTAACCACATACTGTATGAGTGATACAGCAATTTCTAACCACATACTGTATGAGTGATACGTTTTGCAGCAAGTTCAGCTAAATAATGAGATGCTTATCTTACTTACACGGAAATATAATTGATTTCCCCATATTTTCACAATGCCTTTGAACTTCTTTTGCAAGAGTTCCTGTTTTGACCATAATGTACTCAACAAACATCTATCAGGGTTGTGTTTTGGTCACATTTGAACTGGAGTAATTGCAAAAGAAATTGCAGGGTCATGTTGAGGTCCCTTGAGGCTGTGTAGTTCATGAGAGACTTTTTCAAATCCCATCACAGAGAGCAATATGAGGCACACAACAGGGATGGAGAGGGAGCATACAGCAGATGAGAACTATCTCCACAGTTAACATCTGTCATGACAAGGCCACAGGCAAAAAAAAAGCACCTGGACAGCTATTAATTTAAAAATAAAACATACTGTCATTATGACTGTTCAGCAGATTTAACCATTAAACAGCAGGTTGTGCTCAGTCTGTCACCAAGCTAAATGTGCCACACCTGTCCTGTGTTGTGTAGCAGTGAAAGTAGCATACAGTACATTTGCTACTAACACTTTTACTTGCGGTATTTTCTTCTTTTAGTGGAGTGTTTTTACAGTGAAGTACTGTGCCGCTACATTTTCAGCACTAAGTAAAAGATCTTAGTGCTTTTCCCATCACGGGTCTCTGACAACCATGGTGTAGGCATAGAGGCAGACTAAACAAGTGCTTTTTGTGGGATAAAGCAAGATTTACTTGGACAGAATTATATTTGGCAACAGAGGACAAGGTAGACAAATGCAGACAAAACTGAACTACTCGGGCTCTAAGGCACAATGGCCATTTTTCATGTCACAATAGGAAAATCACAGGTGTGAATTAAGAAATAAACAATACATTTATCTATTTATCTATGCATGTATCCCATTAAGTCCCTGACGTAATGTTTTTGGTAATAGCTGTGTTTTTCCTACTCCAACAATGTGTGCTTTGAAAAAGACTTAACAATAAATGAACTTGGAAGGGTGAATAAAACATCTCAGAGGGCTAAATTTGACTCATGTCCACTGCTCAGCTTTGGACTGCTCTGGCCTCTGAGCTCTCCCTGACATGTGAATAGATAAATATATTCAGCTGCTCACGGACAATAATAGTCTGAACCGCAGTCGCTTGTTTCTCAATACATCTTTTGCTGATCAGAGCTGTAGGCCTCTGCTGCAGCTGGTGTTCTGCCAATGTATAGTCAGAGTTGAAGCAGATTTACTAACAGCAGTGTAATCCTAAATGAGGTGTTCTTCTTTGTGTGTGTGTGTGTGTGTTTGTGTGTGTGTCTAAACCAAGCAGGCATGTATGTTATTTGTGGGTGCTAATTGGAGTTGACCATCACGTCCACTGTGTATTAGAAGTATTGTTTTCATTTGTAAGCTGGAAAAATTAAACTTCAGATCTCAGATTTCTTTTTTTTTTTACTAGCCAGACCCCAGGTCAGCCCTCTGCGCTTGACTCACTTAATTCTCAGCCAAATCCGGGTGGCCCACTGGTTTATTTTTAGCTAGGACAGTGCTGTTTGAGAGTATATCTTTAATGTTTCTCTGCTCAACAGCTATTTTTCATTTGCCAGACTTTAGTTTGTTAAGCTCTAAATCCTCGAAGTGTCTGTCTTTGTCTGTGCGGCCCCAGAGCTCTCTTTCGCTACAGTGTTTGTGGTTCTCAAGTGCGCCTTTTATGTAGTTTCCATTAGCTTCTGTGGTGCAGTACCTTGTGAGCACATTACATTATGCAGCGTCGACCTTCTTTTGTGTTTGCTTTAAGTCTTTAACTCCACAATAGAAAGAGTACAACTTGAGTTTAAAGAGAGAAACTGTAAAGTCTATTATACTGGGAGAAGAAACCTACTGTGTAATGCATTGTGTGCTGGCTTCCACAGCGAATAAATTACAGACAATAGGACGAAAGCATGGCGACAGAAGCATTACCATTTTGCCTCATCATCACTGTAAAAAGTGTGAAGTTGATGTGATTAATGAAAATGGCTAATGCTGCAAAATGTGTGATATTATTGTATAACTTTATTATGTGCAGCTACTGATATGGAATGAGTAAAGTGTTACAATGCAGTATCCAAAATTTAAAAATAAGCTCTTGGCATTTATTGGAAAATAGATTAATATTGGAAAGTACGATGCACAATTGGCACAAACTAGTTTCTACAGAGATCTTGTTGCTGGCCATATTAAACATATTGGTTCTAATATTTGCTCATGTGTCTGTCTTTAGTCTAAAGGTGGTGCTGTCGGCCCCGCCATCCAGCGGCGCCTTGGATCTGTCAGGCATCCCTCTGACAGCTCGAGACATGGAGCGTCTGTGTTCACACCTGCAGCATCATGCGTCCACGCTGGTCAGCATGGAGCTGGGCTTCACAGAGCTGACAGATGAGGCTTTCCTCCTGCTCCTGCCCACGCTGGCTGCCCTGCCACGCCTGGAGACCCTGGCACTGAACGGAAACAGGCTGACCAGAGCTATTCTGAAGGAGCTGACCGATGCCCTGAAGGTCAGAAGTTTACTTAATGTGAAAGGCTCTTTTGGACATTTTGGCATCTTTGTCAGTTTTAATTGTAATAGTTGATCTAATTAATCATAAAAATTGGGAAGCCAAATGACACCACAGTAAAGTCATCTTCATCTGGTATTGGTGTGTCAGCACTTTAACACATTTTATACAAACAACTTTATTTTATTTTATTTTTACAAAGAATAGCATCCTCTGTCTGCTATCACTTTTTCTGTGACTCTCCACCTCCTGCCACCATCTGTGTTTGGCAGAAACCACAAAATCATGAAAACATCAAGGATTTTAGCCCCAGTGTTGTTTTAAGGAGCCTCTTTTTGTTTTGTATGTGCATACAGTGGCTGGAAGATACTGACAGTGATCTCATTTCTCTCATTTCATCTCATTTGTTTGCAGAGTTATGTAAAATGAAATGATGGTGGTGGTGATGTTGTTGTTATGTAAATAATTTCTACCCTAGGATCCAGGAAGTTTCCCTAGCGTGACATGGATTGACCTGGGCAACAATGTGGACATCTTCTCCCTGCCACAGTCCTTCCTGGTCAGCCTGAGGAAGCGCTGCCCCAAGCAGGGCAACCTGCCCACCATCCTGGAGTTTGGAGAGAGTCAGGCTAGCGACCCCCCCGAGAGGCTGAAGGGGCTCGGCGAAGAGGAAGAGACAGAGACAGATGACACCAACCGGACTGAGAGCATGGGTGAACTCCGGTCAGAGGTGGAAGAGGAGCTGGATGGAGAGATGGAGATAGAGGAGATGATGGAAGAGCTGCTGGACTTTGACAGGGAGGTGCAGGGAAAGGAGGACGAGGAGGAGAGCATGTGGACCGTAGGGGAGCAGAGAAAAGAGTGGAGGAGGAGGGGGACGAGTGGGGAGAAGGAGGCACGTGGACAAGAGAAGCAACCTGCGAGGGGGCCACTGATGGCAGAGGACGAGGACACGCAGAGTCA
>NW_018127888.1:3492114-3529581 GCF_001952655.1 Monopterus albus | reverse complement strand
AGGCGGACGACTTGACTGACCAATCAGAACACTTGACCTGATTGCTGCTTCCTGCTCCACTCGGCTAATGATTCCTGTGTGGGAGGAGGTGAGAAAAGACTCTTGCAGAGGTTAACTGAGTGTGCTCAAAGTTAAACAGGCTGCAGTGCTGGAAGGGTGTAATCCATATGAATATGTCACTGAATGCTCCCTGCACTGATGTGATTTGTGATCAGCCACTATAGCGTTCAGATACTGACAGAGTGACAGCTGAACCCAGGTGGCTCTCTTAACATGAGAAGACAATCCCCAACAAGATGTCGTTTTTATCATAGCTGTCTGTTGTTGCAATAGACTAAGGATGCTAATGCATAGAATAGACTGATTAATTATATCACATGAAGCTTTTATGTATAGAATGTTAATCTTTATTCAGGTCCTTGATCCTGGTAACCCTAATAATACCTACATGTGCCTGTTACACATCCCCTTACTGGTTAAAAGAGAGTGTTGAGAGATGAAAAGAGATCAGAAAATACAGAAACAGAGGCTCAGGCGAACTAGTCACCCCTTAAAGCTTTTCAAATTTTTATTTAAATTTTTTTTGCCAAAAAGTAGAAGTAGAAATGTATAAAATATCTCCCTCCCACATTCATCAATGGTTAGCCAAATGGATCAGAAGATAGCCAGGAATCTAAAGTCATGCCAACAGATTTGTGGAAATCATTTATTTGCAACTTAAGAAGTGAACAGATGCATGGCGCTTTAGTGGAAGAGAAGTGCACAGAGAATGAAATTAGTCAGCTGAAACCAAAAGAAGTACACAGCTGGTAAAGAAACAAACACAGTAAAGGCCTTAATGATTGCAAGAAAACGGAGAGAAAACCGTACAAAGTGCCCTGTTTTAGAATGAAAAGGGCTTGGTGGCATCTGTTTTAATAATCTCCAAAGCAAAGTCTTGGGGTCCCAAGCTGAGTAGCCTTTTTCTCCTAAACTAGATCATGTTTCACACCATGGCACTATACTCTAGTGTGCATCACATGCTTACAGAGCTGCATTATAGGCTGCCGCTGTGATCGCCTTCACATATGCTGTCCGCTGGGTTACAACATGATACATCCTTATGCAGTACGTAGCGCTCACCCAGCTAGTGCTTTCCTTTCATGTGTCACTTCATGTACAGCTGTAAGAAACAAACTATTTTTGATCATACATTAAAACATATATCTATATAAAGAGGTATTTAAAGAGGTATACCAATTAATTTAAGGTCTCATATTTGCTATTTTTGTGATACATTTTTGTCAAACAATATGTGTCTGTGTAAATAATGCTTCAGAAAAAGGTGAACCAGACTCTTGATTTGTTGTAGTATTAAAGACACTGATTGGAACGGTTTTACTGAGATAGAATGGAGGCCTCTGTTTGCTCCTGTAGAAGAAACATCATCCTAAAGCAGTAAAAAATGAAGCAGCCACACTGAAAGCCAGAGTGAACAACAGCTGCCACGCCATCGTCAGTTATGTTCACATGCTTTGGTACTTTGAATGTATCTGGGGCAGTAAAGTGGGAACACATTAGTGTCAGATCATCCATGGCCAAAAACAAGGCATCATTCTTGTTACTTCTGCTTTGCACAGTGTAAACAGAAACCATGGCGTGTCTCGAGGAGGTTACAGTATTGTTGATGTTGACATCACAGCACAGAAAATGGCAGAGGCATCATCGTAGCTGGTGTGTCATGTAGATAAGCTCTAAGAGTTTCTCTTCAAAACTGTCCTTGTGTCGATCCAAAATTGCTCTTGTCCTTGATCTCTGTTGTTGCTCCCACTGGTCATGCATTTCTGCATTTCACAGATGTGTATACCGTTAATTTCTGAGGACGGTCACAATGAACGCTCCCTAAGAATGCAAGTTAGCTAGGATGTGCACACGAATGTGTAGTTAAAGCAAGTATATCAGAACATAGAGGAGAAGACAGAGACACAGTGTTGTTGAGAATAACGGTCCATTTTTGTAGATTTCCTGAAGACATTCTTAATGTTGCAGTTGACTGTTTAAATGAAAGTGATTGAAATGGTTGTGTTCAAACCCTGCCTTTTCACCTCTACACTGCCAGCCAGTTACAAAGTGTAAATGTCGTATTGTTGGAAAGTTACAGAAACAGTTGAACACAGAGCCCCCAGTTCCAATGTCAGCAAGTTATCTACTGGGATATCCTGGCCTCCGCTGCTCTGATTTCTTTCTTTCTCTATACTAAATAATACTAAATCAGTGGAGTACCTGATTTTCATGCAACAAAATTAAACTGTAAATCATGGGAGAAAAGGGTTTGATCAGTACAATCACTTGTTATGTCCTTTAAGTTAATTTTAACTTAAACCAAACTTGGCAATGTTATAGACAGATCCTCAGATCCAGTAACATCTCAGATACAACAACTACTCAGCTTACTGGTATGAACTAGCCTGCAGAAATTCACTGGTATTGCACTTGAAGCTAATTACAAAGAGAAACATCCCTTTAATCCGTCTTTAATATAAGCTAGTACCGCATTGTCGCTGCATAACCAGTTTTGCAAACGGCTCATTACAGGTAACCCTTTAAACAGAGGCAGATGGGTTGTGATAGTGTACAGTAGTATGCATCATATACACAGCTAATGTGATGCAGACGATGCTTCTCCCTGAAAACCACAGTGATTTTCTGCTGATAAAGCCATTGTAATGAAGGATGTTAATTATATATCATTATGTAATGAATTTAGATTGTGATGTGAGCATTTGTGTATAATGTGCTGTGGGCTGTGTGGAACACTGGCTTTACAGACAGTACACGGTCAGTGGTTTGGACCCTATATCAGGGTCAGACTGACTCATTGCATGTGACTGCAACACCTTCTGGAAGCTTATGGACTCTACTCTCAGGTTTACTGTAGTTTTCTGCTTGCTTCTGTAACAGGACGCCTTCTAACTGAGAGTTGAGCAGTGGAGACCAGCGGTACATATTTGTAATGTGCTGAAGTCATGCATGTGTCTGCTTTTATGTTAAGGTCACTGAAAATCAAAGCAAAGAGATCACAACTGGAATTTAACCAATATATTAACATAGATTTGGGAATTTAATTTGAAAGATTTGATTCGTCACTCAGTGTCATCCGCCTTTGATGGAGTTGATCCTAATCTGATTGTCTTTTGGAAGACATTAACCTGACCTCATGCAGCATTTTGATATAATTTCACGCAAGTGTTAATGTACATGGGTCTTTAAAATAATCCCGTAGTTTTAGAGATAAAATTCTGTTTCAAACGTTGTCCACACTGACAAGAATAAAGTGTGTTTGCAACACTGAATCACTTGTAATTCTTTGTGAATTTAATGTCCACAAAATGCTTGAATATAACGTTTAGTTTTTTTTTTGCTAGCCATTTGTGCTGGTTGGTGATTTCCTCACTCTGCTCGTCGCCACAGGCAGAATGAGTAGTCCTATGTGACAGTTGACATGAAATGACCATGGTGGTCACCTCTGACTCATGGAGCTGGAGGCGCTATGGATGCTAGGTGACCAGAGGATGTAAAGATACAGTCTCCTGTCTGTCTTGCTCAAGGACTTTGCTGACATTGTGAGACATAAAAGGAGATGGCGGTGTGAATCTGAAGATGTGTCTGTATCCTTTGATCTTTTCACTCTCCATGAGTCTTAATGTATTTCTCAGTCTAGAATACCTCTGTATTATTCTCTCTAGAGTATCTAACCCACACACTCAAAAGCTCCCAAGGATCAATTATTTTCATGCCACGTTATTGAGGTGGTACAACAAAAGAAGTGCTCTGTGCATTCATTTTTACCAATGACATTGTAAAACCTTACATTTTAACTTACTAGTAAATTCTCTGATACAAAAATAGATCCTGCCTTGTTTTACTTCTGTATTTGACTCTTGCAGATCTGTTATCCACACCATAAATTGGGATTGTGTCAGTATCTTAAAGTACTGAAAAGATTAATCTAAGTTTTTACATGACTCCTATAAATAAAGTCATTTAAAAATTGGCTCATTTGTTTGTTTGAAAAGTTGTTTGATTTTTGTATTGCATGTATGTCACAGTGTAAAAATTCGATTTGTGCACTGTACTTTCAAATGGATCAATAATACAGGCATGGATGAATTAATGAACGGATCCACCAGGCCCAGGCCCAGGGGTCAGAGACTAGAGTACTGTGAAATGACTATTAACCTTTCTGTTGGAAAGTCAATCAAATGAATACAAAAAGCCAAAAAATTAGAAATGTAGGTGCAAAACTACTACAAAGAGATATAAACCTGCTAAACAGAGACACAAAATGACTAAATAGAGACAGAAAAGACCACAAAGACAGCAAAATGACTACAAAAATATGAAGGAATGACAAAAAGAGACACAGAACAACTATAAAGAGATGCAAAACAACTAAAAAATACACAAAACAGGTGCAATAGGTGCAATATTACTACAAAAAGATGCAAAACGAGCAAATATGAACAGAAAATTAGTCAAAGCTGGCACAAACGAAACTACAAAAGAGCACAAAGCAACCACAAAACAACACAAACTGACTACAAATCACATGGATGCTCAATCTGTAAGTCTTGCTCCTAGAAGTACAGGAGAGGTAGGAGCCTCTTACATATCTGTGCCCAAGGGCCCATTGTCTCATAATCCATCCATGAATACAGGAATTGTTGCATTGAAGTTCTTTATTTCCTTCAGTTTATTTTGGTTGTCTGTGCAGTAATAACTCACCATTGAGCACATTCCAGACTTCCAGACCCAGTGTTTAGGAAATTTGCACTGATCCAAACGTCCACTATACCGACATTTCTCCATACATGGATGTACATGGTCAGTGTATGCCTGGCATTGTTGAGAACCACCACAATGTGTGAGTGTCACACCACAACGAAGAGATGTGTACCATTAGACAGATTTATCAGTTGTATCTAATTGCTTAATTAGTCATTCATAATTATTTATTAATGCTTTATAATGCAGAGCCAAACAACTTTTGAGCTGCCAGGCTGTGATAAATCTCCCTTGCTAGTGTGTCATTAATAGTCAAGTTATTTAATAAGATTGTCATTTTCTAACACACTAACAGCAAAAGTTAAATAATCTGTAATTAAAATATTAATAAACAGTAACCTTTGTTTGCAGTTCTAAATAGTTATTGATAGGTGCCAATAGAATTAACCTCATATTGGATCTACAGCTGCAGATGGTTAGTTCAGCAAAAAGGAAGCAGAGGAAACGACACATTTGGCATTTTGGCTACAACTTGTCATTTCTACATTTGTTTTTGTCACAGTTTAACCAAAAACATATAAATATCAGTGAGCTTTAAAATTAATCCTACTTTGGACAGAGCCAAACTAGCATTCGATGATGCTAAGACAATCACTTGGCTGGAAAACAAACAGCACATTTTGAGCTGTATTTTGAACTATTACTTTATCGCTCCTGTTGCTCTTATTAACAGCCTATAAATTATTTATAAGACATTAAACCATTTATTAACATTAAAAAGGGATTAGCTACAACTTGTTAAGCCTTTATAAAAGGGGAGTTATCCTAAAGTAGTGCCAAGAGATGCATATATGGTTGATTGTTTCTGTTTGTAACAATTTGTGCATTTTATATGTATTAATTTACATTTATATTACTTTTTATATTTCCGATAAGTTTGACTATATTTAAGGATTTTAGTTGTCTTTGGCTGACATCTAGTGGCCATGTTTGCAAAATGCAACCAACCTGTTATTTACTAGGTTAAATGAGATGTATTTGAGAGCTTCTAAATGCTTGTGGGAGTAAAAACCCGAGGTGTACGTGCCCGCAGTGTAATTACAGTACTACAGCTGATCTGGTGCAATAATAGGCTTTAGATTTCACAAGAACCCACCTGTATGAAGGACAGGGCCATAAAAGCAAGGAGCGTTAGGGTGAACAGGAAACGCTGCGTACTGATTGAGTTAGTTTGAACTATTCTGTTTAGGCTAGTGTTGCACAGTGTAATTAGTGCATCATTCCATCTGCATGTTAAATATTAATCTGTGAAGAAAATAGTTACTAAAGCTGTCAAATAAATATAGTGGAGTAAAAACTACAATATGCCCTTCTGATCTGATTTGTTGTGAGTAAGAAGTAGTAGGCCTGCATTTAATTTATATTTAGGTACACTGTAAGTAGACTTCATTACGTTACTTTCAAATTAAACAGATTATGTATCCTACTTATCTTACAAGACACCATCACTGCTTATAAACTCGTATAAATATTAATATTACATTAAATGTTAATATGATATTGTGTCAGCCTGCCCAGGGTGAACCCCCACCTCTCACCCACCCAGGGTGAGCTGGGATGGGCTCCAGGACTCCCGTGGCCCTATTTAGGGATAAGCGGTATAGATAATGGATGGATGGATTATATTGTGTCGGTCATAACGTACCTCAATACTACAGGTTGACACTTTGGGGCACAGGTCGGGAAACACATAATTGCCTACGTCACATCCGGTGAGTGTGGTCTTCTCTCTCTCTCCCCCTTCTCTCTCTCTTTTCCGTATCCGCCATTTCGGTTTTTGAACTTAGTTGTCATCGGTCACTGGATTGTGGCTGGAATTCTGTCGTTAATACGCTTTGCATGGTTACAGATGTGGATCTGACCATAGTTGAAATAAGAGTTGTTTTCTTATTGTGCTTGAGATTCTGTATCGGCGGATTGATGCCCAAACGACCAGCTGCGGATGTCGCCTGTTTACTAAACGTGCTCTAGGCGCTAAAGTTTTTGTATGAGTTGAAGGCTTTGGTTGTGGATAACGGGAGGGAGAGCAGGGAAGGCCGTTGAAGCCTCAGCTTTGAAGTGGTTATCATGGCCGGGAATTTTGACGCGGAGGACCGTGGCAGTTGGTACTGGGGTCGGTTGAGCAGGCAGGAGGCTGTGTCTCTGTTGCAGGGACAGAGGCACGGTGTTTTTCTGGTCCGGGACTCCATCACCAGCCCCGGCGACTACGTGCTCTCGGTATCAGAAAACTCCAAAGTCTCGCATTATATAATTAACAGCATCAGCAACAACCGACAGTCCGCTCCAGGTAAGATAACGGGGGGGTTGGAGGGGCTTGGTACATGGAGATGTGGATGTGACCATTCTTGCATGACTTGCACCAAAGGAGATGCGCAATAGTCCCGTTTCCACTCTCTCGTATGGAGAATACGGGAGGCCAGACGCACCGAAACACGTGCGTTTGTAATGTTGGATTTTTAAAAGACAGACATGGTTTCGTGCCTTTTACGAACACATTAGATATTATACCTGGTTTAAACGATTCGTAGAAAGCGATGAACGGGTCTGCCACTAAAACATGCCGCGGTGGGCGGTTTGACTTTTCAGATAGCAGACTATTAATGTGACTTCTGTCCTGGTGCACATTCTAAAATAAGACAGATTTAAGTGCAGACCCGTTAGTTATGCGTTGTAAATGTTCCAAAGTGTGCCACAGTGCCAGGGTTCAATATACTGGGATCCTGTCTATATGCTCTATGTTTCTCCTGCATAGGAATTGCAGCAAAAAATTAGCATTTCCTCATAGTGGAAGGAACAACACAAATGTATAAAAGGAAAGAAATGCAAAATAAGGAAACAAAAATCCTTCCTGGTCATTCTGGAAAATACCACCCACATGCTTGGTTACATAAATAGAAAGGCTTCAGATTTGGCAGATTTGAACATGCCAGATCAGGTAGTATGTTACATAAGAAATTATATAATTTTGTCTCTCTCATTCTTAATCTTTCTCTGTCCTCTCTTCTTTTCACCAGGTTTGTCGCTTCCGAGGTTCCGTATTGGTGACCAGGAGTTTGACGCTCTCCCAGGTTTGCTAGAATTCTATAAAATCCACTACTTGGACACCACCACCTTGATAGAGCCCATCAGCAAGTCCAAACACACCTCCTTCATCAGCATTGGCCCTGGCGGAGGCCCACCCCCACGCCTGGAAGACGAGTATGTCCGAGCACTTTTTGATTTTCCTGGCAACGACGAGGAGGATCTCCCATTTAGGAAGGGTGATATTCTTCGAGTTCTTGAGAAGCCAGAGGAACAGTGGTGGAACGCCCAGAACTCTGAAGGCCGGGCGGGGATGATCCCAGTGCCATATGTGGAGAAGTACCGACCAGCATCTCCAAGTTCGGTGGCGGGGCCTGGCATGCCTGGGGGACCAGCAGGAGGGATGGGGGTGCTAGGGAACTCTGACAGCTCTATGGCCCAGCCCGCCACTCCACTGCTGGGAGACCCCAGCCAGTATGCCCAGCCCACTCCCCTTCCAAATCTCCAGAATGGACCTGTCCATGCCAGGGTCATACAGAAGAGGGTGCCCAATGCCTATGACAAGACTGCCCTGGCTTTAGAGGTAAATATGGATGTGTGTGCTATTCCTTGACCTCATGCTTTGTTTTAATGTGTGCTAGAAGAACAGACACATTTAGTCTGAGCTCACATTCCTTGGCTTGCTTTCTCATTGTGCTTTAGATTATTTCTTCCTCTGTATTTGTTGAGCAGAGTGAAGAGGAATCGGGGTCAGAAGGGGCTCAGACAGCTCTTTGTGTAGTTTTCTAGATAATCTGGTCATTTAATATTTGCCCAGTCAAAGTGTACTATTGCCCAGCCCGCCACTCCACTGCTGGGAGACCCCAGCCAGCAATAGTACACTTTGACCAGCGTCGGTTCTGTCCATAATGTTTATAAGCTTACTGTGTATTTCATTTCATATTTAACCTAATAGTAATCGATGAGAGGGTATCTAAATATCAAAACTACCATTAAGCTTTGCTTCCTGCTCACAGTGGCTGGATTGTTAAACTGCCCGGAAGCAAGAGCGAGGCTACCACAGAGCAGGTCGTTGGGGGAAGGAAATAGTTTGTGTTTGGGAACAGGTCCATTTCCTTTAGTCTCTGTGAAGCCAGGAGTCCAGCTGAGTGAGTGGGACTAGGAGACAGGCCAGTCAGTGTAGTCAGTGTGCTCTTATCTGTGCTGCCCTGCTAGACAGTACTGCTCAAGATGCCAGTACAGATCCCACCTTTGACTTCTCAAATCTGTGCCAGTCATTTCTTTGTGTGGAGCCAAACCACAAGTCTGCTGCTGTTGAGTGATTTGTCGTGCTCCCGCTCACGTGTCAGCTGGCAGAACCTTGGTTTGCTCATTTACATATGACAGGTTGATCCCTTGTATGACTTGGTTTCTGCCACTCCCGTCTGTGGTCGACTTTTCTGGCTTTGACGTGTTTTCTCTGTTAGCCAGTAGTGACTCAACAAAGTGGCAGTGGACAGTTAATCATTAGCCCATGTTTCCTGGGGGTCGTCTTCATAAAACTCACCGATTGTCAGGATACTACTAGAGCTGTAGTATCCTGGATTTTGTCAGTCAGCTCTCAGTGACCACATTAACATTGGTATTTAAATGCACAAGAGTGAAAGGAACATATTTCTGAGCATTTAAAAATCAATAAAAACAGATGCATATAATGCATCACTGAAATTGCGGCCTATTTAAATTGACAATACATAATGTCAGGCTGCCTTATGGATTTGTCGGAATAATGAGACAGGTAGCACACTTGTATTTCTGATGACACAATGCTTTTATAGGCTATTTTTTCTTCTGAGACATGGTTATAGCCTAGTTTACCACCAAGTTTGAGCTGCCATCAGTTAACCACAGAGCATGTTGTTATTGTGCGTTCAATGTGTGCCAGGCTGCACTGTGAACGGTTCCTTGTATTTACAATTCTGCATTGAAATGTTTTCCCAGCGCATTTTTTTTTTTCCAGTTTCCTAGTCCCATTTGGGTGGATGCATGTCGCACAAACAGTAAATGGCTGTGCGTTGCACTTTAACAAAGATAAATAAACAAATCAGACTCACATAACATTAGGCCATGCAAAACCAGCCACATGGTTGTGACAGTCATTTCTCTTGTAAAAGTAGACCAATGTGGTTGAAAACACTTCTAATAAAGTACCAATCTCACCTTAATGTGGCTTTTCTGGTGGGTTTTGTGGTCCTTTTCTCCTTGTTCTGCAATTTGCTAACATGCACATCCATGTATCAGACAGTGTCATCATTGAAGTGGCCAGTAGCCAGCAATGCACATTGTCAGACAAAAAATAAGATTAAATAAAAACAAGAGCTCAACTAGAAGAGTCTTTGTTGACTGACGGGACTCTTGACTAATGACTGGACTATTTGACTATTAGGGGGCAGCCCTAGATCTTACTTTATCCTCAGCAGCTGAAACTACCTTAGACTCTGTATGTAATTTATGTGTTGTATGTCATTTATGTACTTCTTCTATTGCACACAACTTGTCAGCATCATAAAACTGTGGCAGTGATTTATTATAAAAGTGGGCTTTTATAACTTAAAGTCCTGCAAGGCAATGGACAAAACACATTTTGGTTGGAAAGTAGTTGGCAGATTAATTTTTTGTTGGTCAGCTAAGGGATGAAACTCTCATACCTGAGACGACTACCTCTGTGAGGCTGATCCTGTTCAGTTTATTGTGGAAACTATGCCAAAGAGGAGTTTTGTAATTTTGAGGTCATATCTTGTGGTGGCACTTTACTGGATTGCATCATGGTTTTAGTGGAACTTTGAACTCCTCCCCCTTAATATATTGTAACTATGGAGCAAAAACACCCTCTGATCAACAGGCAGATTTTGAAAGAATCCAAAGTGAATTGCTCTGGGATGTCCTGAGCCAAACCTCTGGGTCAAAACTTGGTTATTGCATTAGTACCTGCTGTATAAAGCTCAGACCTTTTTGTAAAAACAGAAAGCAAACAAAACAACTAACATTTTTCTGTTAAAACACAAGCTTTTTCCTAACACAGCAGTGATGTGAACGAATGACCCATAAAACACACACAGCAGCCAGCAGTGTTTAATTAATATCCACAAGCAGCAGCAGAGCAAGCAGGCAGAGTCATGTTGAGCCAATACTGTGAAACTGTATGTGTCACTGTTTGCATCACGTGTGATTAGAGCTGTAACAAACAATTATCTGAATAGTTTTTACCTTTGCCAAGGTACAGGTAATGTTTTTGCCAGCGTTTGTTGGTTTGTTTGTTCATTCAGAGCATAACCCATTTGCTTCTAACTCCATACACAGCAACTCTAATGCTTGGACAATAATTCCACAATAATATCCACAAATACTAAAGTCTAATTTGGATCCAAGTAATATTCCAGATCTGCTGATCCAGAATGTTCTAATTTACAGGGTTCATGCAAAAGTCGCTACTGTGAGACAACAAATAATGCTACAGACTTGCAGCTAAGATGAAACTCTGCTGTCTCAGTGAGGTGTCAACAGATGGGACGTATGTTCAGAAGTTGAGCTACAGTATATAGCTGGGTCTAGTTGGTATATACCAACAGCCAGAACACAGAACAATCCCCGCCAACCCCAAACTAAATACATCTCGCCCAGAGGGGCATTATGGGGGACCCCACCAAGTGTCTCTCCACCCCCAGCACTACACTATATTTACAATATAATTCAGAGAGAGGAAGACTTATGGAACAGAATAAATGGTAAAACCACCTCTTTTTATCTAGTCACTTTAGCACTCTGTAGTCAACATGATGATAACGATGACACTGATGATGATGGTTATTGACTTATATTTCAACTGAAATACAATATAAACTGATCAATTGTGAGCTTGCTTTGCCATTTGTGTACACAATGTATTTGTAGCTTGTTTTTGAAGAACAATTTCTGCTCTCTGGCGATGTCTATGTTGCACAGTTTAGCTCTCTTACTCGCCGGGCTAGTCCCAGCTCACTTTTAGGACTAAAATTACCAGTAGACTGCTACTGAAAGAAGGACTTGATGGTGGGTTCAGCTACTGCTAGCTTCAACCTGGGACTTCACTAGATGTGAGTGGTGTGTATGTGCAACATATTTGATCTGTTCAATCCACGCACCGACTCCGACCCTCTGTGCAACGTCTCTTGTCAGAACAGCCGTCTGTCAGCAGGAGGACAGCACGGTCTTCACCAGGCTGACTGACAGCAGAAATGTACTGGACAAAAATAGTTTTCATGTAGGCAAGAAATCATCAGCGTTTATATCTTTATTCATTTTAATTTCCCCATATTGCTGCAAAGGACACTTAGGAAAACCTCACAGAGACACCAGGAGCCTGATCCATCAGAAGATATTCAAGTAAAATATTTCCCACATGTCCGTCCCTCCACAAAAATGCTGTGTGTTCATTAAAAAAAAAAAAAAAAAAAAAAAAATCAAACATTTTATAGAACAAACAGTTAATTGCAGCCGTGCATGTAATACAAACCATTTAGGACACTATTCTGCACTAAATAACACAGAACCACCGTAGGAAAGGCAGAGCTATTCAACTGTCAAACATATCTAAATTGCTTTAGTGTACGCTGTGCAGCCGCATGAGCAGGAAAAATAAAGCTAATAATTATACGTCTCATATCCAGGACACAAACATGTCATGTACATCTCATACAAGGAAGACTATCAGAACGGGTTATCAAACGGATAAAAGCACTGATGGAGTGTGTGTGTCTGAGGTTTGAGTGTCCCCACACAGCTTGAACCCCGACTCTGCTCAGTTATCACTCACCTAGATGTGAACTTTGAAACTGTCGCTTAGTCCTTGTTTGCTCAGGTTCAGTGACAAAGAAGCAGCCACTCCACTCCCTGTGCAGGTCAACTGAAATCATACACACTTCCTCCTGAAAGTCGGGCTGCAGTTAAAAACCATTTTTTATATCGAAAGCTAATCTGAACATTTTTTCCAGTAACTGTTTAGTTTATAAAATCTCAGAAAATACTGAGAAATTTAAAATAAGTAGTAATAAGTAATATATACCAACACTCAGGGTGACCTTTTCAAGTTTCTCCTTTTGTCTGGTGAACAGAGCTGCAGCACTTATTCAATTAATGGTTTAGTTATTTCAGCTACTAACAAATGTTACAAAGTGCTTCACAAATGAAAAATGTAACAGAAACAAAGGAACAAACATGATAAAACACATACTGGGAGCTGTATATACTGTATGACATTAAAATTAATATCTTTGTGGTTCGGACTGTTTGACCAACAAGCAACCTGTAGGCATGTACCTGTATGCAGGCTTGGAGATATCATGAATAGTATTTTTATTTAATTTTTTTAGACTAAATTGTTAATTGTTTAATTGGGAAAACAACTGGCAGTTAATGAATATGTCCATTAATTGAAGCCATATTTCTATAGGCACTTGTAGAACTGGAACAGTGGGAATACTGGTATTTTTATTTTCTAAATACTGTAACTGAAATACCTGACAACTACGTGAGGACAGTGGTTATTAGTTATTTAGACTTCTGCTGTACACATTTCAGCATGCTCACACCTTTTCACTCTCTCTTCCTCCCCAGGTGGGCGACATGGTGAAGGTGACCAAAATAAACGTGAACGGCCAGTGGGAGGGGGAATGTAAAGGCAAGCATGGCCACTTTCCCTTCACACATGTCAAACTTCTGGACCAGCACAACCCCGAATACGAACTCAGCTGAGAGCAGTCATCTGGGCCGCAACCTGGACACTAGTATTAGACCCTTCCTCACCACTTCTTATTTCCTTCCCCTTCCACACTCTCACCCACTCCCTCACGACTGCTCCAGCTTATATCTGAACCAAGTACAGTTTCAGAGAATCACTGAGGAAAAAACCAAACTGACCCATGTAATGCACACCCTCCATTTCTACACCTCTGAATAAGCATGCCTGCCTTCCTCTGCTACCTGACTGGCAGGGAGATGGGTCATATACTCTACAGTGGAATACAGAAGATACACTGCTGTTCTGTGGATGTGGTTTAGGATCCCCCCCCCCCCCCCCCCCCCTCCGCCCCACTCACACACCCAAACTACACAGGAGACTCCTCGCCAAAGAGTCCGACCACTTCCTCTTCCTGTGTCGGAGCCAGTAGATAACTGCTCAGCGCAGTGTCATTTTTCATCCTCATCTGTCACCATGGCTACAGCATTGTAGGATCACTCGTAGTGCATTCATGTCAAATGGGAATACAGTAACAAGTTGTAGACTAACAGCACATTTCACATTTTTCATGTGTTTTGTCTTGTTTGAAGCTGTTATGGTTATTGATTTTTTTTTTTTTTAATCAAATTTGTTTAACCTCTAGAGTCCTGAGCTTTGGAAACCCAAGCTGTGCGGTCCTCATATGAGGACGCAGGGACTCTAGAGGTTAAAGGAAAAGGCATTTTGGGAAATTTTCTTTTTTGCCAAGATATAGAAGAGAAGACCAGTAACACTCATGTATTTATGGTAACAATGTACAGTATCTGATCCACCTAATTAAAGACTGGTAGCAGGGAGAAACAGCTAGACTCGTTCTGCCCATAGCTAATGAGGTCCACCAAGCTGCACCTCTAAAACTCACAAATTACCACGTTCTATCGTGGTTGTTTGGTCCATATAAAAGCCAAAGTGTAAAAAAAACAAAAACAATTCACAGGTTTAACAGGGTTTATGTGCAGGACTGTTTCTTGGCCAGAACCAGTTGCTGGGCAACCATCTTAGGCTCCAGGAAGTCACTGCACCCTGCCAGAAAATAGTCCAACACATGATCACCTGTTAAACATTGACACCAAGTGTTGCTGACACTTGGTGTAACTAGGCAGAGTTTGTTGCCTTTGGAGCGAGCCAGGCTAGCTGCTTCCTCACATTTTCAGTATTTAAGCTACTTTAAGCTAACATGCTGGCTGTAGCATCATATTGATCATGCACGGGTGGTATAAATCTCCTCATCTGGCTCCTGGTAAGAAAGCAAAGAAGTATATTTGAGCTATTCCTTCACTCCTTATGATACATTTGAGCACAGTGAGTCTAACTTGCAGTGTCACCACACAGAAGATACAGTTACTCACTCAAACCTGCATGGCAGTGGTTTTTTTCCCCTGCATTTTCTCTCCACTGATATGTCCTTGATGGTGATATCTTCATTCAGGAAATTAAAGAAATTGGATTCCTGGCTAATGTAACACCTACCTTTTATGTCCCAATAACTGGACAGAACAATCTTCTCTGGCTACCTGCTGAGGTGAAGGAAATGTACTAGTTTCATGGTATCTACCTTCGCTCTTATTTGACATGAATGCAGCACTAATTTGGGTCAACCTGAGACAAGGAAAGATGAGAACAGCAAGGCTCAAAGGCCAGGACATCTGCAACATTTCTCACAGGGAAGCTTAACAGGAATAGCATGCCTCAGAAAGAACTGAAAAAGCTGTCAACTTGAAGGTGCACAGTTCTCCTCGAGGGGCAGACCGAGGACTGGTCCAGCCCACCAAGTATCACATGAGTCAAGACCAGCAGTTAAGAGCGCCTTGATGTAATCACAGCCGTAGAGCAGGGTCTAGCAGTGAACCTGAGAAACTTCAGTTGAGGGTGGGGTTAAAGGCAATACTACATTCAGCCTCTCCACACCTCTCACCTTAGCTCAATCAGTACCCATCCATCCATCACCTACAACCAATTACCACCAAGTAGTCTTTTTGTAAGAAAAATAAGATGTTATGAAATGGTATGCTATGTGATTATCATTACATGCTAAAATGTTTCTTTTGTTACTTTGTAGTTTTCTTTAAAGCTGGGTTTGTCCAGGGGGGAAACCATTTCCACAAACACTTTCTACCATTGCATATTTGGAGGGAGCAGTGGGTCACTGGTGCAAAACGGAACAACTAACTTGGAGGGGCACATCTGTTTGGCCCCAGCCTTTACAAGGCACCATGTGTTTTTAATTCTGCATCTGATGTAAATGAATGAAATTGAACAGAGTGACTATAGGCTGTCCACCATGTTAGTACCATCTTCTCATATTAGTGCTCTCCATTCAGCTCACTGAATATACCATAGAAAACTGACTACTCAGTGTCCAAATAAAAAGGTGGTGGTATAATTGGTACATGCCCTTTTTAACCTCTTAATCTTGCACTGTTCTTTTAATCCTCAGTCTTATCAGCCTATGTCTCCTTTGTGTTTCCTCATTTAATCCTCTGCCAGTCTCAAAGCCAGTCTTGTCCACTTATGATGTGCACACAATCATTGACTTTTTCTTTACCGTTTTATTGCCACTCTCTGCCATTTCTGTATTGCCAAAAGATCAAGATTGCCGTCTTCCCCAAAGAGGTTTTCTGTTGAAGATCAAATTAATCGACGTGACACCTGACAGTTATCACCCACAATTATATAGCAGACTGGTTTGGATTGAAGCAGGCTGGGTATGTAGCTTAGACCTTTTCTAAAGTGATTCTGGTCCACTTTGAATTTGATCTGTGAGAACTTGCTGTCTCCCAAGTGAAAGAGCTCCTCTTAGTTGTCGTGGTACGGTAGCAAACCATGATACCTTTAGGTGGCACTGTTGCAACATTCAGGAAGATGGTATTCTTCTGGAAAGTGTATTTTGCCAGTGGTTATGTGATTAAAGGAGGCAAAATTTGATTAACGGAATGCACTTAACTGCTTTTACACTGAGTTTGCATTGAAATGCTCCCCTTTTTATGGTTTTTAATTATTAATTAATTGTAGTTAAGATCAAATCAAGCTTCCTTCACTCACTGCACATGGCAGTGCTTAGCTCCACAAATCACCATCTTATAAATTGTGTTGCAAATTAAACCACCAAGGAGTATTTTTTTTAGTAGCCCTGCATGAAATAATTCATTTCCTTTCATGAAAAGGAAGGGGTGGCAAAATGTCAATGAAAATTGTGTTAACATCAAAATGTGCCATTTTATTACAACACTATATTCTTTCAGACCGTTGAAATTCCCTTTTTATTTTCTGTAGCATGTAATGTGTTAATATACTAGTAAATAAAGTCAAACCCATGTAAGATTAATTGTTTAATTTATTGTGTGTGTATGTGTGTGTGAGAGAGAAGCTTGCGCTGCTGAGTCAGGAAACAGCTAGTACTTGAAAAATACATTTAAGGAATATAATTTGTATTTTAATTTTTAACTGTAGAGTTCATAACAAACTGCTGGACTATTCCTGTTGGCAGTGAAGAGGTATTTTTCAAATGGCATTGTTTCACATATTGAGAAGAACAAACTAAATTAGTTTGTAAACATACAATGATGGAATATTGCTGTTGGAAAAAATATTTTAAAAGAACATGTAAATTACACAAAAAATACTGAACTTGCTTGACTTTTGCCCATTTGTAATGGTTATTTAATGTCATTATCAATGAAAGCATTTAATTTTAACATTACCTCAATGAGTTTTATTGAACAGTTTTGTTTCCAAGAACAACTATATTTTTGTTGACATAAAAGAAATAGGAAAGTCATTGCTGACTGAAGCGCACTCAAAAAGTAAATGTAGCCTAAGTTATTCTGTTGGCTTATGTTTTTTGAGATAGTAATATTTTGAGATAGTATTACAGGGATAAGGTGTAAGCTATTTGCTTCAGACCATTTAACTGAGTGTATTTTGACTGGAGGGTGGTGATTTATTGATGCAACAGTGCAATCCAAACCAATCTGGAAATGTCAAATTACCATATATTAAAGAGTCAGTTCCCTAAAATCACTATACTATATACAGTCATTCCCAAACATATTTGAGATCTCTCCACAGGTGCTCTATGGGATTTAGACCTGGACTCATTTCTGGCCACTTCAGAACTCTCCAGCACATTGAAGCCATTTCTGGTGCTTTCTGAAGTCTGTTTTGTTTCATTGGCCTGCTGTAAGACCCATGACCTCTGACAAAGACCCAACTTTCTGACGCTGTGCCCCAGAATTTGTTGGTAGTCTTCAGATTTCATTATGCCATACACACAGTCAAGACACCCAGTGCCTGAAGCAGCAATGTGACCCCAAAACATCTGTGAACCTCCACCGTCTTTGACTGTAGGGACTGTGTTCTTTTCTTTTAAGGCCTCACTTTTGCTTTCTGAAAACAGTAGAATGATGTGCTCAATCAAAAAAAACTATTTTAGTCTCATCTGTCCCTTGTCATTCAGATGGTGACAGATAGTGCAAGCTGGCACTTGCACCCTATGCCTGCAGGTCAGCTTGAATTTGTTGATCAAGGTTATTTATCCACCATTTGAGCAATCCTTTGTTGCAATCTGTCATCTGTTTTTCTCCTTCCTCCACATCCAGGTGGTGAAGGTAGCTTTTGTTTGTGTCACAACGCAGCCACAAACCTCGGTAGCACTGTATTTTTAGAGAAACATTGCTCTGTGGAGGAAAGGCACACTGCTGTTGTGTTTTTCAACTGTTATGTTATAGTACATTGAGCACCACAGTCACATGATTTTGAATTGTAAAGGAGTTCACAAGGCAGTGTCATTTTACAGATGTTTCTGGAAAAGACTGTTCTTACTAAAGTGATCAACCAATTGAAAGTACAACATGATTAATGTACATATAAATTATAAACTCAATAAAGTGATTCTGTGACAGTAACACTTTAAAGAGCATACAGAACAAACAGATTACTGCCCACTCTTCATAAAAAATATGAAGTACGGAAGGCGTTTCAGAGCTGATCATTTATGTGCGTATGTGCAGTACGTACCCGGATGAAGCCAGTCGCCATCTTTACTCTAGCCTAGCGCTGCGCTACCGGTCGGGCGGAACACCACTCATAGACCCAGTTGGTTTTTAGGATCCCCTCACAAGATTTGGCACACCACCTTGATTTTCACTAAAGATTTGTTAGTTTGATTAGTTCGCTGCTCTACCTGCATCTCGATACACAATGGGAGAGCGAGATGACCAAGTTTATCAGGCAAAACTTGCCGAGCAGGCAGAGCGATATGACGGTAAGCTGCGCTTTCAGGGCTGGCTCGGAGTGGGACATGTTCACCGCTGGGATTTTTTTCTGCGAGCTAGCTAATGTTAACAGTGTGTAACTAGGTAGCTCAGTGTTAGCCGTGGCTAACAAGGGACCTAACGTGTCTGCGACCGCCGTCGCTTTTCAGCTGACCATTTCATTGACATGGTATTGACGTGGCTTCTTGTTAGAATTAACTAATCAGACACTAAAACAACAACCAATGCACGTAAGCCTCAGGATTTAGAGAAAATGTACGAATGTGACTGATAGTGGCTAACGCTAGCGACGAGGGCTACAACAAAATGGCGGATTATTGGAGCGTGAGCTGTCAAGTTGCCTCCCCTACACCATGCTCCTCTGTAGCTTAACATTGGAGCAGCTGATGAGGTTAGCTCCATTAAGCAACGCCCAGTGGCATTTTGTTGTCTTCGTACCCACAATAAATACCAAGTTTTTGTGATCTTGTTACCGGTGTTAACTAACTTGTGTTACCTGGGAGTTCGTACGAGGGGCCTGCTGTGTGTTAACACTGAGTGGCAAGGCAGCTGTTCATTTAGTGGGGTGTTCCCCCGCAAACGGGCAGTACGGATCGATTGGTGAAAATGACCCCCTCTTCCTCTCTCTGGTCCACTCCTGTCAGACTGTCATACCATTGCAGGCCTTGTAGAGGCTGTTTTTAGACGGCTGCCTTTGCCACCGGTCATAGGTTGCCCAGTAACGTTAAGTGAATGTGCCATGACTCATTCACGGGATTTGGACCGAGTGTGATTTATGGTTTACTGGCCAAATGGCAGGCGTGCTGGAATGTAACGTTAGCCGAATTTATACTTTTCCCCCTAACATGTTACCAATACCTGAGACGATTTGAAAGACATTTTAAAATAGAAATTCACATATTAACCTTGGAAAAGCCACGTTCCCTAAATTACGTCAGACACGGTTGGCTCTTTTAACACTTAACCTACAAGAGAACAACCTACCCTGTCAGATGTCATTACTGGCATACAACTGCAGTGTACTTCACCCTAAGTACATAAAATATTAGTGAAATAAGTGGGTTTATGTGTGTGTGTTTGCTGGATAGGTGGAGGCTTCCTGCTGTTAAGGAAGTTGCCTTAACGCCCTTTGTCAGGTCACAGTCAAACCTGTCTTGCATATGTATAAGCTATAAATTATGTGTAGCATTTGGGCTTCATTGTTAATGCATTTTTTCACCCAACCGAAAGCCTATGGACTTCTGAAGCAGATTTAATTGGCATACTGTTGATATTCCCTGAATATGTCCAGATAAGTATTTGCCACCTGGAGGCTTGATACCACATCATCACAATGTAATTGATGCTGTAGTTTGAATATATCAGTCATGAAATTTCTCACGTCTATACACATGAAATGTAATTTTGTCAGCCAGCATGAAAAGATTAACCAGTAGTTTGTATACTCTCAAGGTGCAAGGTTGATGAGAAACATTTCAGTAAAATATCAGGTCTTAAAGAAGTGTTACTTGTGTCTCCTCAACAGAAATGGTGGTGTCAATGAAGAACGTGGCAGGCATGAATGTGGAGCTCACAGTGGAGGAAAGGAACCTACTATCAGTGGCCTACAAGAATGTGATTGGAGCTCGGAGAGCCTCTTGGAGGATAATCAGCAGTATCGAACAGAGAGAAGAGAGCAAGGGTGGAGAAGAGAAACTGAAGATGATCCGGGAATACAGGCAAACGGTACAGCACTCAGTAAACACTCTGGATTTCTTTTCTCAAAAACAAGCTTGGCATTTGTATATAGGTGGTGTCTGTCAGGAGCACTTAACATGGATCCTCTATGTCCCATTATCTCAAATGTTTTTCTCATTTTAAAGTGTCTTGGATTTGCTTTGCTAATGTGAAAACATTTGCTCATAATAATACTATGAGAAGCTACTGGACAGACTGCATCTGAGTCATAGTTGGCAAGCCTTGCACTCTCTCTTGCTTTTATGAAGGGAAATTAGAGCCAGCTATTATTGTGGGAGAGGCCAGAGAGTGTGTCAGAGATGGGAGAGGCAGCTGGACTGCAGTAAGTGATGGGTAATAGGATGGGTAATCCTGCTGTTGCACCACCTTAACCCCCTCGAGAAACACATTTTTCTTTGACTGCTACAGCACCTGGTGAGCATTTAATATCATATAAATTGGATTAGTATCCATTAAAAATGAAGCTACTTAGCAAACAACAAAACTGTTCAGTGGCAAGTAAATAATGATTTTGCTGATGGAGTAATTGTGCTTTTTTGTTTCTCTGTTTGGTGGCAGGTTGAAAAGGAGCTGAAGTCAATCTGTGGTGACATTTTGGATGCACTGGAAAGGCACCTACTCCCCTCTGCTGTCATGGGAGAGTCTAAGGTTTTCTACAATAAAATGTAAGAGCTATATGGTGAATAAATGTACACAGAATGCTGAACACACTTATGTTTTGACATTTGCTCATTTGTTTGACACATTCATGTGAGTGAATATGGAATATTCAGATCTACATTCCAGACAGAAAATTTGACAAAGTTAAAACGATGACAATATAAGGACAATTCACAAATGGGACATTTTGACAAAAATATGGTTTTGTGTAAAGTGAAGGCTCAAGTAATGAGTTAAGTACCTGGCTCTGTCAGTACCATCTTAGTTCAGCACTTTATTTGTAATATTGTTGTACACTTCTGAAAGTCAAGTTTTCCCCCAACTTCAGGAAGGGTGACTACCACAGGTACCTGGCAGAGTTTGCCACTGGCAATGACAGAAAGGAGGCAGCAGAGAACAGCCTGGTGGCCTACAAAACTGCTACTGATCTAGCCATGTCTGAGCTGCCACCCACACACCCCATCCGCCTTGGTCTTGCCCTCAACTTCTCCGTCTTCTACTATGAGATCCTCAACTCACCTGACCGTGCTTGCAGGTCAGTGTTTCTTCAATACAGTGTCTCAGTTGTATGTCTTAAGTTTCATCAACAATGGTAAAGCAGAGTGATCTTTTATGTACATATGAAATATGTGACCATGAGGTTTAGAAAGGGTCCAAAGTGTAGGAGCCTTGATAGCAAAGAGCCATCTCCTGCTTTCACTCTACCTACACTAATCCTCCTCCGTTGCCCTGCTTAAGTAGACATTCTTACCCTTTGTTTGTCCCGCTGTGCCCTTTGTTGCTAGTGACGCTGAACATTTAAAGCTTTTGTTTGTTTAAAAAAAATGCCCCACATTGGCCTATTTAATGTTGTATCATATTACCACATTAATTTACATTGGATGCAGTAAGGCTTCTTTGGACGTGGATTAATAACAAAAAACCCTTTAACACAAAACAGTTGATTGTATTAACTTCCTCTTTAGTTTGGTAGTGACACCTTTTTACTGCCCCCCACCCCCCACACATTCCCTCATCTTTAAAACATTGCTCTAACACTGTCAGGTTGTATGATAATTGTGACTGTACAGCAGTTTTCCAAGTCCTGCCACACTTTCTGCTTTGGACTGAGACCTACACTAACTAACTTGGCCCTGTTAGGGCATGAACATGGTGTTTTGAAGGCATACATGTGTACCTTTGGGTTTATGTTCACATATACATAAAGGAATACGTAACGGCATCTTGCGAGCAAAGGAGAATGGGGTCGATGCACAAAGTCACGGACACAAGTGCATATTTCTTATTTTAATGTTACAAAATCTTGATTATCAATAAAATCTCTATTACAGTTCAAGCTAGGTGTTCAGTTTGGCACTGGCATCAGCTTCCATCTCACATATCACTGCAGTCAATACTGGCTGACAGCATGAATCCATAAGAATATGGCGATTTCAACAGAAGTGCTAAATGTTTTTGCTCAGGTTGGCGAAGGCTGCTTTCGATGACGCCATCGCGGAACTGGACACACTGAGTGAAGAAAGCTACAAGGACTCCACACTTATCATGCAGTTGTTACGTGACAACCTGACACTATGGACTTCAGATATGCAGGGAGAGGGTAAGAAGCTCATTCCCCGGTTCCCTTTCATTGTACTTACATAGACCATTGTGTTCTCTGACGCTTGATGTCTGAAAGTGTATCCACCTGTTTGGTCTCTGAACCTATTTCCAGGACTAGATGCTGATTGATGAACTAACAGACACCTCACTTATTTCCTATTACCCACTTGCAACCTTATACCTTGGATTTATAATGTGTCAGTACTGTGAGCAGTCTGATCTCTTCAGTCAGCAGCAATGCAAGACATACACATTGTTTATAATATTGTGCTTTTTTCAAGAAAAGTAAGCCACGTACCTAGCTGATGTTTAAGGGAGCGGTCATTGCATTAATATAACCTAATATTCTGTAGCTAGCAAGATGCTCGTTTATCAAAACAATCTGTCCCTTTGACTTCTGTTACCCTTGTGTGCAACTATGTTTTGCCAGTTGACATTATGTTTTTGGGTTGTCTGTATGTCCGACCGGCCCATTCTTGTGAACAAGATATGTCAGGAACACCTTAAGGGAATCTCTTCAAATTTGGCAGAAGTGTCCTCTCCCACATTGGCCTATTTAATGTTGTATCATATTACCACATTAATTTACATTGGATGCAGTAAGGCTTCTTTGGACGTGGATTAATAACAAAAAACCCTTTAACACAAAACAGTTGATTGTATTAACTTCCTCTTTAGTTTGGTAGTGACACCTTTTTACTGCCCCCCACCCCCCACACATTCCCTCATCTTTAAAACATTGCTCTAACACTGTCAGGTTGTATGATAATTGTGACTGTACAGCAGTTTTCCAAGTCCTGCCACACTTTCTGCTTTGGACTGAGACCTACACTAACTAACTTGGCCCTGTTAGGGCATGAACATGGTGTTTTGAAGGCATACATGTGTACCTTTGGGTTTATGTTCACATATACATAAAGGAATACGTAACGGCATCTTGCGAGCAAAGGAGAATGGGGTCGATGCACAAAGTCACGGACACAAGTGCATATTTCTTATTTTAATGTTACAAAATCTTGATTATCAATAAAATCTCTATTACAGTTCAAGCTAGGTGTTCAGTTTGGCACTGGCATCAGCTTCCATCTCACATATCACTGCAGTCAATACTGGCTGACAGCATGAATCCATAAGAATATGGCGATTTCAACAGAAGTGCTAAATGTTTTTGCTCAGGTTGGCGAAGGCTGCTTTCGATGACGCCATCGCGGAACTGGACACACTGAGTGAAGAAAGCTACAAGGACTCCACACTTATCATGCAGTTGTTACGTGACAACCTGACACTATGGACTTCAGATATGCAGGGAGAGGGTAAGAAGCTCATTCCCCGGTTCCCTTTCATTGTACTTACATAGACCATTGTGTTCTCTGACGCTTGATGTCTGAAAGTGTATCCACCTGTTTGGTCTCTGAACCTATTTCCAGGACTAGATGCTGATTGATGAACTAACAGACACCTCACTTATTTCCTATTACCCACTTGCAACCTTATACCTTGGATTTATAATGTGTCAGTACTGTGAGCAGTCTGATCTCTTCAGTCAGCAGCAATGCAAGACATACACATTGTTTATAATATTGTGCTTTTTTCAAGAAAAGTAAGCCACGTACCTAGCTGATGTTTAAGGGAGCGGTCATTGCATTAATATAACCTAATATTCTGTAGCTAGCAAGATGCTCGTTTATCAAAACAATCTGTCCCTTTGACTTCTGTTACCCTTGTGTGCAACTATGTTTTGCCAGTTGACATTATGTTTTTGGGTTGTCTGTATGTCCGACCGGCCCATTCTTGTGAACAAGATATGTCAGGAACACCTTAAGGGAATCTCTTCAAATTTGGCAGAAGTGTCCTCTTGGACTAAAGGATGAGCTGATTAGATTTTGGTTGTTGAAGGTCAAATGTCAAGGTCAGTGAGCTCACATCTTTCCCAGTCTCATGAATTTGACTGGTTGGCAGAGGCATAGGACCATGAAAGTGATAATTCCAGTTTCTTTGTTGTTCTGTTTATCCAAGATAAATACATTTGGGGCTTCTTCTGAGTTGATCACACAGCAACTCCCTTGTGCCATGGTGACTCAAATAAAGGCTAAACGTATCTTAGTTGAATTTTTGACAGAACCAGGGACAAATGAAATAACAAGGAAACCTGTTAAAGGTCAGTGGCATTAAAAAGTGAAGCTGTTACTGAAATGCTGATCACTTAGATCAGGTCAGGCTTTCATGGCATGGATCATGATGCTCACAGTGTGCATGTCCAGTCTGTTGCAGATTCCTGTGTTTAACTTGTATGGCTGAGCAGAAATCAGCCCTCCAGAGTGAAAATTCATAACCATCCTATCTAACAGAGATCACCTGCTTTTTTCTGCCTTGCAGAATAACCTCTAGGGCCGAACAATTTGAGGACAACGTTCAGTTGTAATTCTTTTTATTTTTTAAATAAACCAGAGATAGAATATACTATAAAACTGTAAAATAGTTAAGGTTCTCTCAAGTTGTTCAAGTCAGGTGCACATTCTCAGATTTCACCAGAAAAAAAAAAATTCTGTAGAAAGTGAACCAGTTTAACTTGCATTTCTGAATTTCTCATTTAAAAGCTCTATATGTGTTGATAACAAGTACATGTACTTGGCTACTTAAAGTAATAATGACAAACTACTGGTAAATCAAACCTAACGGTTTTTATATATGAGACTCATAATCCTTAATACTACTGGGCTGCAGCTGCTTTAGCTAACGTTAGCTTCACTGACTGACAGGACAGACTACTCGGCAGCCCTGAATACTGGAGCTCCTGATTTCAGAGATTTTAAGCTTAAATATGATACAGAATGAGATTCAGTCCGTCTACCAGCTGTCTGTCATTAGCTCTCAACTGCCAAGCTACTTGAAACTGAAGTTTATGTAGGAACAGAGCAGACTCGCCACTCTCTTTCTATAAACAGCAAAAAGATGCAGTCCACTCATTTTTATTTAAATTCAACTGTTAGAGAGTGGCATTTCTCCTTCCACAAATCGTCTTTGGAAAAGTATAAATTGAATAGTTATCTCAGTTTTGCTGATCCAGTAAACAAACTACAGCAGAGTAAATCCACCCTATGTCCTTACAGCTGTTGGACTACAGGTTTACAGCTTGTTAAGACGGTGCTCATTATACAAGATCACATGACTCATCTTGCAGTATAAAATTTAAATTGTGATTTTGATATAAAACTGCTAAATCACTGAGCACTATTTAATCCGTTCTTTCTCTTTCTCCGCCGATTCTAGCCGTTTGCATTTGCTATGTTGCCCAGCGTCCACTGGCACCTTTTCTTTCTTAGTGACTCATCCTCTCTTGTCTTCTTCTCATTCCCTCTGCTGTAGAGTCCTAAAGGAAACAAACCTGACTGTTCATTTCCCATGTTAACTGTACTTTGTAAGTGTTGTTCACCCAAGCCTTGCTGTGTGTGTGCTCCTACCTTCTTGTTCCTCTCAACGCTAACACACTCATGGTTTAATAATCCAGTCCACTCACTGTTGCTTGGTCACTGACTAATTTGGTTGGATTTTTTTAAATGAATTTTTGGTAATAGGTAATCTTTTGATCTTTCCATTGCACTCAGTGGAAAATGAACTTTCTCGAGTGTAGCTGAGTTTAACTTCTGTTTGTTTAGAGTGTTGTTTAGAGTGAGAATCTGTATCTGCCCCATAGAGCAGAGATTTACATCGTTTTACTGCATGCCAGACCGCTTGCACTCTCGCCACAGTTCAGTTGACTTATCACAGCCCCTGGTTAGGAAGAACCATGACTGATACATTAGTTGTCCTTCTCCACTGAGATTGAACAGATGTTTTCAGGTGTATATGCATGTGTTCAGTTTTGTGTGAAAGTTGAACTGACTCGACTTTTTTTTTCCTCTTTGCACTTTTTGCTTCTGTGAGGTTTTCACACTGTCAGGCTTTTTTTATTTTATTTTTTTTACACACTTTGGTAGAATGAGAGATTGTGGTTCATACTCTGACACCATATTTCAGTCTTCACTCAAAATTGGTGAACGTTACATTTGGGATCAGCATGCATTTTGACTGATGTTGACGGTTGATATTTACACTAAAAGGGCCCAGAATATTTAGGATGGTACAGGTCAGTTTAAACAGATTTTCACCAAATGATTATCTGTATGTTCCCACACAATCCAAAACCTATTTGCTGCAAGAAGTCAGAGCATTTGTTTTCTGCTACTTTATGCTAGTGAATATTTTCAGATTTTTGATTTAAACGCATTCACCGCATGCATCATCCAGCCATTTTAGTTTGGAGCTGAGTTTCTACAAAAGAAAAAAATCTGCAGGTGTTTTAAGTGCATTTCAACCTGTTTTCATTGCACCATCAACTTGTCTCGAGTATTTTGGGAAAGTTCAGTGTTTCATAATTCTAGTGCATTTAAACCCTCCTCCATATTTAGAGTTACATTCACTTATTTCTACAGCATTTTTTTTAAAAAACAACGAAAACAGTTTGAAATATCACTTGTTTAAAAAAATGGTTTTTGACTTGATTATAGATGGAAATCACATACTGAGCGTGGGGATTTACCAATGAAACTAACAGTGTATAAAGTAGCTAGAATGGGCTCCTCCTCTACAAACTAAAACAGCACAGTGCGACTTTATACATTTAGCCAATAAAACTAGGTTATGGTAATAAAAAAAAGTATACTATAATATTGCAAAGTTTTGCCATCACGTTGAGACTCCATTCACAGCAAACTAAATCCTCTTGTAGCAACAACAGTAGAGAAACAATTTTTTCTCATGGAAACTGAAGATAAAATATGGGAAAACATGAAATTTGAATTTCTTTATTACTGTTTCAGAATGTCATTTCCAGACTTGTTTTTTTCTAAAAATGGAGAATGATGGACCTTCCCCCAAGGTTTAAGCTTAGCTGTGTGAGTTCATTGGCCTTTCCACCAAATGTTAGACCTGCCCGTGTCTCATTCTCCATTAAGGACAGAGAAGTTGTTTTTGAATGATCGGTCAGATCGTGGAGAGCTCAGGAATAAAAAAACCACTGACTGTATGTTCTCTCCATCAGCTGAAGAACAGAGCAAAGAGGCACTGCAAGATGTTGAGGATGAGACCCAGTGAGACTATGCCACCGACAGCCAACAACTTGAGACCCTTTCCTCACACTCCTTGTCTCCCCCCAAATCCTCCTCACTTCCTGTGAGTCACCTTCCTCTTCCCTTTCTCTCCTCCTCTTTCTCCCACCTCTGGAGCCCTGTGACCCAATAGGGCCACAGACTTTACGGCAAGTTTATTTTTCTTTTCTTTTTTTATTTTTATATTAGCCCTTACATCATTCAAGTAAATACCACTTAATTGAGACAGGAAATACAATGTTAGAAAGAGTCCCTGGATTATTTTACCTTATTTTTTCTGTCCTGGTACAAGCGGTTCTGAAACGTTATCTTTGTTTTCATTATTTTTGTTTCTGCTTTTTCCTCAATATTTTTATCAGTTTGCTGGATGTATTGAGAATCTTTTTCTTAATGTAATTACAGAAATTAACTTTTATTACTGATAATGTTGACTATTAGTTATGGGAGCTGTTTTATCTCAGTTTTTAGTGAAATGTCATGCAAATCATTTTACCTTTTTATGGGCAATTTGGAAAAGTACAAGTGCCCTTTTTTGTTGACAGGTTTTCAGAGGAAGTTGGCAAAATTCGCGATATCCATGTGGGGCAAAGAAGTGCTTAACTTTTATAACATAGTGATTCTGTTGTGTTTTTCTAGTTGTCTTTGGACTGTAACTTGTGCTGAAATACTGTAACTGTGCACACATGCTGAATCTCTGAGGGTGGGCTAGCTGGTGGTTTTAATTTAAAATTAAAAAAAAGAATTGGGAGATTTATTTTTCACTTGTGTAAGTGCAGTGTCAATTTGGCCCCGCTTCTCAACAGAGAGCCCCAAAGTCAAGATTGTCCATGCTTGCATGAGTTAACACATTTTCTTTTCTGCTGCTTCTCCCTAACTTTTCTCTAAAGATCCTCTAGGTTCAAAGGGTTTATTTTCTGTTGCCATTCGCTTAGTTTTCTCTTCTTGTTTTGTTTCATTATGTGTAACTTGGAGCTGATTTGTACTACTGGATATCTGACTGGAGCCACAGACAGGGAATCTGTATTGTTCTTACTGAATCACAGCATGGAATTAACATTAAACAATCTAAATTAAACATTACAAACCGACTCGTGTTTGCTTCATTTGGAAGATGCACTTTGCTGCTTTTATCTTTTCTCTGTTATGTGAGCAAATATAATCAATGGAACAGTTTGTTCACACAGGTTCATGAATTAAACTGTCCTGCAGCTACTACAGGCTGTTAACATTTGCATTACAACCTTATTAAATGAAGTTTTACATATTATGCCTGTCTTTCATAATTCCAATGTGTCAGTATTGGATTTCTTAAATCCACAAACCAGATGAACCACAGTGTTGCCACATACAGAACAGGTGCTGCTGGAATCTGACTTGGCAACAGTGAGTCAAACATAAATTTGTGTGTTCTATTTATAGCATTTGGGAGACAATCTTCATGTCTGTGTAGCTGATGCCGTTACACTTCAGAGCTGCTACTGTGTGAGTGGCTGATGAAGTGATGGGCCAAAGTCTGGTGGCATGAAACTCACTAATATGGTGGATCCAGTTGATTTAATGGAGCCAATGCGTTTTTTGACACAGTCATTTTTGTCTGGTTGGTAGGTGTTCAGGGAAAGTGAATTGGACCCTATAAACCACAAATGTAAAATAAGAACAAGCAATTTCATCTTCAGTTTTCTTGGAAATTGAACACTGCGCTGCTTTTTTGCAATATTGTACATTGTTAATTCAGCTATAGCCTACGAGGCTGGTGGGTTATTGATCTGATCAAGGATATCACTATTTTTAATAATTTATTTTCAGAATCTGTCATAACTATCAATATATGTAGAGCTGATTATATCACTAGCGTGTTTACTGTCTATATACTGTGTGTATATAAGGTATACTTTTAATTATATGCATTATGGCACTGTTGGTCTTAAACTGAGTCCTCCACTTTGGATTTCCATGAAGTTTGTAATGACATTCATGGCCCCCAGATGATGATTCCTAATGATTTTGGTGATTCTCAACTCCTCTAGTTCCACCACCATGTCTAAAATTTCATTTATCCAGTGAAATATTTCAACATCCATTGGACAGAATAGCAGAGAATCCAAATGACTTCAGTGATTTCACAGTTTTGCCTGTAGTGCAACCACAGAGTTGACGTTATGGTTTTTATTTAAGCTTTATGACAGTGTTTGTGAATCCTTTTGTCTATTTTACATTCATGTTGCTCTTAACTCAGTATTCTGTAAAAATAAGTGACATCTGCATATATGAGCAACTAAGAAACACAGAAATGGTAGGTTTATTAGAGGTGATGTGAAAGAACCTGACCACATTTCTTTTCTCATACAGGAGACCACACTTTACTCTCTTTGGATGACTGTGCAGCAGCTCCTCTAGTGCCCCCTGCAGGTCATATCTGGCACACACAACAAGAAGGCATTTGACAAATCATTTCACAATGTTGTTAACTGCTTAAGTAGGTGTTTATATGATGAGAAGTAAAGTGACCTGGAGATCATATGTCACTGGACTGAGAGCTGGGTGATCTGAGTGGATGACAGGACATCCTCAGGCCAGGTAGGTAAATACTAGGTGCTATATATGACTAATCTAAATCTCTTCTTTTGCTCTAGTAGTAAATCAGCATCAACTAAATCTTTTGTAGGCCTATTCCATTTCCACTTAAGGCTATAAGTGTAGCATTTGAAAAATGTAATCCCTGTTGTGACACCATGGCCTAATAATTATCAGACTATTGGGCCAATCTTGAGATAACTGGGAAAACATTAAAATTTACTACTGGGCCCCTGATGTGTCAACATTCTCATCGAGTACCCTGTACTCAGTGTACTTTACTCTAGCTTCATCACATTTTACCCAAAGAAACCCAATACTACTGCTCTGGGTCCAGGATTTCTTTGGGTGAGTTGATTTGTGGTAATTAAACAAAGTACTTTAATAGAAAGGTTTTTATAAAGCTGCCCTCAACTCCTCCACTGACCAGCCTGCTGTAACATGAAACCTCAAGATGGCAGCAAGTCCCAGCTCATCTGAAATCACTTCACTCACCCTAAATTAATTTCAACATTTCCATAGGAGATGGTGGTGGATGTGCTGGAACATAACAAAGTGCCACAGCTTAACTTTCCACTCATTATATTGGAAGACTCTGCTCTCCA
The DNA here is from genome assembly GCF_001952655.1 of Monopterus albus. NCBI lineage: Eukaryota > Metazoa > Chordata > Actinopteri > Synbranchiformes > Synbranchidae > Monopterus > Monopterus albus. The sequence continues at coordinate 3,498,344 of NW_018127888.1, read as the reverse complement.
GAGTCACTGGCCTCCTCTTCTACATCTGTAGCCTCCTGTAGCTTCCCCTGCCTTCCTGTGGAAACTGGAAACTGCAGCGGTGTTCTGTTGTCAGGGCAATAATACTGCTTGCAGAGTGGGATCCGGGGAACAAGCGTCCATGAAATATTATGAACTTCCTCTTCTTCTGCAGAGACAGCAGTTATAAATAGACAGGTTTATTTTCAGGCAGCACTTGTGAGATTTACTCAACCCCGATCTGATCTGGTCTGGGCTGAGTCGCCATGTGGGATTCTGTTACAGGCCTGTACCACAATTATACAGCGAGATGAACCTGTGAGCCACAGCTCACTCTGTCCTGCCTCATTGCCCTTCAAATCACCATACAGTGTCCAAGTGCCCTCTGTCCATGGAACAAACTGAATGTGTGCACGATGAGCACACTTCTGTGTAGCAAACATGACTGATCCAGGAAATGCAATAGGCCTATATATAGCGCTATACTGTTAATGTTTGACCTTGTGCATGTGAATGTTTTCATTGTTTTATTATTGGGTTTTGTGTGTGTGTGTGTGTGTGTGTGTGTGTTATTTTTAATGATGAGGCCAACACGTTTTCTGCAATAGTGGGACAACAAAGTTCTATTCCTTTGTCAACCATTTACATTTTTCAATAAATTATCCAATGGTTTTAACAAGTTTTAGCAAAAGCAGAGGGACCCGTGGTTCACAAGGTGCATGCCATATACCTGGTTTAAACACATAAAAGTTACATTTGCACCATTTTCAATTAAAACCTCTGTAAATATCTAAACACAGCCACCACAACTAAATACAGAATGATTATAATCACTATAATAATGATTATTAAGGAATCAAATGGCCTATTTATTATTATTGTTATCACAGCTGTTGGTAGTATGAGTCAGATAATGTGTTTATGTGTCCTCAGAGTCTCTGGCAGGAGCCAGTTCTCATTGTGATTCATCTTCAATCCACTGAAGCAGAGGAAACAAGGCGAGACATATTCAGCGCACATACAGTATACACACAAAAGTAAATAGATTTTTTTTTTGAAACAAGCATTAGGAAGAGGAAAAAGTGCATATGACCTCTCATGCACTACTGTAACCTCTGACATACAGTATACCTCCATAGGAAATGAAAAGAAAGGAAATATACTCTCTAAGTTTTAACAGATGTGATGAGATGGGCAGGAAATTAGGAAAACAGATGATTTACAGCCATTGTGTGACATGGATTTATAGTCACATTTACCATCATTAAGATGTTTTCTTTTCATAGAAACCATAAAATAAACCACCAAATATGTTAACATGAATGTCTGCAGCTGTGAATATGAATTTACAGCTTAAGAAACTACATCAATTTGTATTACAGTTAATGAACTTCTGCAGCATTCTGTAACCCTTACAAATGATCTATGTTTGTGGTCAAAACATTGTTTCATCTGACTTTCATTCTGCATTAAGGAACAATAGTGTGCTTATCTTGGAAGTCAGTCGCTCTTAAAGTATGTGTTTTTATTTTAAAATAGAACTGGGCAGAGCCGAAACTGCTCCGAGGCTACACAGGCCTCAGGTTTCCTGTTGATGCCAGGTTGTCAGTAATCCCTCCAGCAGGGGTCAGAGGTCAAAGGATGTGTGTCACTTTCACTTCCCTTCTCTCACCAGCACCAGCAGCCTCCACAGAAAGTTCAGCACACACAAATCCTGTGCCACAATGACAGACAGACAGTATTTATGGGATATGCAAGGCATGTATCTTTTTTTAGATACTGCAGTTCATGTAATATTTATTTAGACAAGCTATGTTTCAAGTGAGAATCACTTTCTCAAATAAAATCTGCCTAAGGATGCAGCACAGAGACAAACATGAAAGCTGCAGAGATGTTGCATAATGCAAAGTTATAGTGCTGATACAAAATTAAACAAAATAAAACATTTATTATTAAACAGAATAAAAATCCTATATAAAAACACTGTACAATCATTCAGAATCATTAGTGCACTAGGGGTATGCAGTTAAATCCTGTTTAAATCTTGACTAGTTCACTGGGCTTCACAGCTGCACAGATCTCCCAGCAACCACATCTGGCAACATCAGGGAGTTTCATTTGAACTTGGGTTGGAAGAGCTGGCTTTACAATTAAATTCATTACATGACCTTGGACAGTCTCACTACTCACTATCACATTCTCTTTCAACTTTTTTGACCTCTCACCACTTAATCACAAATCTATATTTACTTGGGACTCTGTTTATTAAAATATGTTACTCTGGTGTGAGTTCAACAAAAAGTTCTTTTTTTAATTTGACTAATTTTAGGAGCCCAGAGTGGCCAAATTATCAAGTGACTCTCACATAATGTAAATTTGAACAGCAAGTTTGAAAATGAACAATTTCTTTTGTTTAAATATGTTATTTTTAACTTTCCTATCCTGTTTATCATCTTGCTGTTCCTCAGATCTCATGATGTCTTTTGGAGGTCCTGGCCTACCTCTTAGGTCAGGAGCCACTGCTCTATTGCTGCTTTGTCTTTAGCTCCCTTATTGTGCAGTTAGGCTGGAATCCACCCACAAAAGATGGTGAAATACTATTCAAACAAGCCACATGTCTTGATGTGTACAAGTAATTGGATATGCCCCACATTGCTGACAGTTAGCAAACAGGAATTCAGGGAGGGATCTGGAGTCTTCAGATGGGACAGAAAGATCATCCAAATGAGAGTGACTAAGAGAGAAACATGCAATGTCACATTTCTTGATCCTGAAAACCAACCTTTGTTCAGTATGGACTGTATTTGTGTGCTTGTGTCAGTGTGTATGTCAAATGTCAAGCCCCACAGAGGACAGGAAGTGCACTGCTGTGAGAACACAAGTCCTTTATTTGTTTTTAGAAAGCATGTGGCGCATGTGTGTGTTGTTTGTAAATCTTAAAGGATGCACAAGTGAGGTCAGTTATGCACACACAGATAAACACACTGTCAAACTCACAATCTACTGGGCAGATTCTGGGAATGTCTGCAGCAGGATGCTGGGTGTAGGAGGAAACCCTGTTCAGACTGTGTTTGGGGTCCAATGTTTAAAACAAGTAAGCAGCACCATTAATTATCTAATGGGATTCAAAGGGAGATAAGATGAATTAGACCAGCAATTCCCAAGTAGGGGTACTTCTGTTGTTGCTGGGGGTGCATGAGAATATTATGGATCACCCTTGGTTGGGTCGCCTGCACAAGGGCGTCTGTCGTAAGACCCAAAACACCCAGGAACTCCAGGATACAACATTGATGATGTAGCCACGTTTGTGCATTAGAAATATATGTTAAAGTGAAAAAATAAATATAAATTCTGCTTTAAGTGTTTGTAATGTTGATTTGATTTGATTTATTCTTTCAAGCATGTAAAGACAGTTGATATGTCAACACACATAATTTTACACATATCCAACAAATGCTAATCCAATATCAATTTGCTTATACCTAGTACATGCTTGAATGGAGTAGGAAGAAGTCAGACTTATCCAGTCCTACCCCATGACATCATCTTACCATCATTGGTTTGCAAGCAGTCCAAATGGTAGTGTTTCATTATTGTACATACAGTTTGGCAGGTAGTGTTGATGAGGAATATTTGAGTTCATCTGACAGAGCGTTGAGCATACTTCAGATAAGAAAGATTTGGAACAAGTGACCTTGTATACTCCCTTTATTAAGTATCCTGGTGTAAGAAGAAACTCAATTCACCAACTAAGATAAGACATTCAAGACAAATGTGTTTTCCACCAGTAAGACAAAAGACACATCCTCTGCATGTGTCATCCATCTTGAGCTAGGCTGAGCTCCATATCCTCCCCATGATCCCTCAGCCACAGAAGCAACATCCTCTGGCTGCAGCGAGGGGAAGCTGGGCTCACTGTTACTATCTGCTCTGCAACAGGTAACACCCCGACTCTAAACCTCTGCAGTAGTTCTCAGTCTCCAGTCACTGTTCTCTGCTTTTTGGTCATCGTGTGAGGAAATAGAATTAGTCAGGTAAGAGCCCACAGCTTCACTTCGCATGCATGGAGAACAGACTTCTATAATCTACTGGCATGTATTTCTGACGAGGATATGGTCTCTGACTATTTTTGTTTTTCAGATACGATATTTCTTGAGATGGTCCTCAAGGCATATTCTCTTTCTACCTGACTTAAGGATTTGCCAACAAACCAGAGGGGAGAGCTGTAATATTTTTCCTCAGATTCTCCTGTCACTGCAGAGGAGGTATAGCAAGCACAAAACAAGACAATCGCTTAAGAAGAAGGGACGGGAAAAGAAGAGGAGAAGGGAGCGATGATGCAACTGACGATCCAGCTCATCCCAACGGGGGAAATCATCCTTTCTCCGGGGAAGAACGGGGAAAACTACTGCCACAGCTGCAAGGTCAGTTCACACACTGTGGCCAGGTCTGAGGCCACATCTGGAGTCAAATTTTTCCACTCCTCTTTCATTCCAGTGGTTTTTATCAAATGTAGCTCAGTTGGCAAAAATAGATGCTAACACAGCAGAGGTAGGGTTCAGCCCCCACAGGAATGATGCTGAGAAACCTTTAGATAATTCAAGAAATGAATAGACTGTCATGTAAATTGCACTGGTAAATCAAAGATACCAAATAAGTTAAGGTTCAAGTGTTAAATTGGGCTGATAAGAACTCATTTTAAAGAGTTTAAAGTTCATTGTAATTCAAAATATGAATTCCAGGTCAAAGATTTCTTCCTTTAAGCATATTTTGGTTATGTTGAATGATGAATTTACAGGTCTACATTCTTGTTATGTGGTAAATCTCCTAAGTCCCAAAGTAACTGAACAAACACAATGTCACAGCAAGATATTCAGGTTCAACTGAATATGATAGCAGTAAAATCAAACCACTAGCTGTAAAAAGAATAAATCATATAGGCTACGACATTTGGGGTTAGCATTAATGCTATCAAAAAAGCAGTGCTAGTGGTTATTGCATCATTTTTAGTCTCAGTAGTCCAAAATGCAATGCAACACCAAAGGCCGTTGCTATTATCGATATGTTCATGCTAACAATGGATCAAGTAACATGTACTCTAAGTGGGAAGGACGCCTCCTGGTGATGAACCCACAGAGAATTATTGCTGGACTCTGCAGAGTGTTTTAACATGTTTGAACTAGTTGCTTTGGATGTCCCACAACTTGACGGTTTTGGTTGGTCATCATTGTTTCCAGCGCCATACAGTTAGCGACTAGCTCACAAACATAGTGGAGCATTTAGCAGCTAAAGAGTCAAATATTTCCAACAGGTTGGATTTACATTCAAGGGTGGCCAGAAACACAGCTCCAAATTGATCCATGTTTGATCGCTTGAAAGCTGGAACTTGTTCAATGGGATCCAAAAGACGTGCATTTACCAGGCAATAAGGGTCAAATGAAATTATACTATAGGTTGACCCATATCAATCAATATCATAATATGTCTTTGCCTCTCCTGCCTGATGCAAGGCAAATAGATATTTGTCAATGTCACGCCAACATGTCTGTAAAGTCACACAAACTTTTAAATGTGGAAATCTTATTGTTGCCCATATCTTCTACAGCAGTGATGTTTCCATGCAGTAATTAAAAGAGAAATCCATTGCTTTTAAACATTTTGCCTATATGTATATATATATATATATATATACAGTATATATATATTCTTGCCTTGTGTAGGAGGGTAGTAAGAAAGCAGCTGCTATCTAATATCTATATATACAGAATGAAGGGAATGGGCTTCTTAACATGGCACGCACACGCGCTGACACTGGATTAGGATGTGTAGTCAGAGCAATGTGGTGTGGTTAATGCTGCCTGCTGTATGCTGGTCAGCGATGATTGGGGAGGTGTGGAATGTACCATAGCCTGGATGAGAGGAAACAACAAAAACATTCCAGGACGCAGCTTCCCTCCACCCTGACCCCCCCGTTCCTACATTCCTTCAAGGTCAAATCACCCTGCATCTCTAAATGTCTGTGAAAGGTGTTTGTGTCAGTCATTCTAATACATTTCTGAGAAGTCGGATATTTGCCTTGCGTCAATATGTTATTCTCAAAAAGGTTGTCAACCTTGAAATCAGGCGACACTCTGGTAAGTTAAACAAGGGAAATGTGGTGGAGTTAGCTGGCTCTTAAACAAATGGAAATGTTAAATGTGTGTGGCTGTGTTTTGGCAGTTTATCCTGGTTTT
>NW_018127888.1:3467566-3492094 GCF_001952655.1 Monopterus albus | reverse complement strand
CACTGTAATGACCTGCCTTTCCTTCCAGTTCATTGCCTTGTCAACAGGATACAACCTGTGCATGTGTGAATACCACTGGTTGTGGGTTGTTTGAGGTTGAATCGATTTCAGTATATTTTCTGTGAAATTTCAGTATTTAGCAACAAATTTGCCTTCTACAGTGACAAGCTTGCTGAGTATTTGTTGGGTATTTTATAAACGACTTCTGGTATTTTGACAATTATTATTGATATGTCTGTCAAAAAAAAAAGAATAAACATTTCAGTAGAAATAAAAGTTGGGAAATAAAATGTAGAGAAAAACATTAATTATTAACTGAATAAAATGCGGGATTCGGAAAAATTGAGATTATGAATTCATTATTTCTGACATTGTTACTTCTGGGAAGTGAAATCAAGGTGGAAGTGAAACTATTTGGGATCAGTGACACATCAGAAAATCTCCCAAATCCCCCCTGGAGTTGTCCAGACCCCACTCCCTGGGGCTTTTAGGGTTTAAAGTGTTCATTTCTTAAGGATGACATCGCAGTTGCAAGCTATTACCTCCCCCCTTGCCCCCCTCACATCACTGGTAGGTGGCTGCAGAGAGGAGCTCTGCACAAACTGCAGTGTGAAGGTGCAGTGGCGTCTGTATTGACGGTAGATGGTATGAGAACCTTTAAAACGGACACCACTAGTTGTGAGCAGCTTTACTTTGTCACTGTTGTAATTTGCAGCTGAATTACATTGGTACAATCCTTGTTAGATTAGATATACGGCGCAATATTTGGTTCAAATATGTCATTTTAACGATTTTAACATTTTGCACCTAGTTCGCATCATGTAGTTGATCGTTCAATTGTTACAGTTGTAATTGTTTGTCATTTTTAAATGTGTCCATGGACACAGATTTTTTTTCCTCTGGCTTTTAGCGATTTGATCAGATTTTTAACTTTTGCTCAGTCAAAAGTTCCCGTTTACGCATTAGTATAAACATAAATGTCCACATTTTGAATAGGCAGCTTGTCTTTGATTTACAGGAGCCAGGTGGTTACTCTTTCTCTTGAAAGGTCTCTGTATCCCACATCAAGCGAGCACTAAAGAGGTTTTATATTTTTGCCTATTAGACAGAAAGATAACAAAGCTTCCTATCGTGAAGGATTTGCATTGAAAACAATGACTTGGCTAAAATAAACCGTATCACTCACGCTGAAGCTGCGGGATGGGAACTAGATGAACTTCCTGGTATAAGGAGGGTTCTCTGCCCTTCAGAGAAAGCAAGGGAAGAGAGAAACTACCACTCCCATAGAGGCTATAGGGTGAGATCGCACACTGACAGAGATATTCAGTTTTATTCCACTATCTATTAGCTCATCACCGGGATATTAATACCTAGTGTCTAGCACTATGACCATTCCGGTGGCCTACTAGAGGAGTGTTCTGCTGAGGCTGCTGGGAGCGGTGGGCGGGTCGGGAGAACCCGGTAGGACCCGCACACGCACACGCACACAGGACAGTACTCACTGACTGGCTGGGCTGACACGCTCACGGCCGAGGGACTGAGCCGGATTTCTGGACGATAGGAACCCAGTCAAAGAGGAGAGTCTGCCACACCGTTTTTGCCCTAGGCTGTGTTTAAGGTATGCTTTATGTTAGTATAAAAGCACAGACTCTACCAGAGCAGCGTTTTTATTTATTTATCCATTTTTACTATTAAAGCTTTCTTTTACTGATGTATTTGTTGAAATTGTTGTAATTTGTGAGTGAGTGGGCTGGAAACCTTGATGCGTGCCATATGGCAAAAACACTTGGCCAAATACCATTCAAAATGCGGCGATTTAACGCTGTACTGCTTTTTTTGGCTACCGATTTACTCGGTAAAGTACACGGCATGACCTGTTGATCATCATTGAACACCACTGATCAGTTCTGCATCTTCAACGTGTTCGTTTTCTATAATTCTAGACTTATTTAAGCGTTTGCACTCGACTTTACTACCGCTGCTCCATAGTTTCCCATTACCAGTGTAGAACTGCGGTGCGGTAGAGAACAAACTGGGTGAAGTCTAAAAACCTTCTTTAAATAGAAGTTGTATGTGTTGCTTGTATGCCGGATGAAAGAATTGGTGCTACATATGAATCCTGAGTATGTGTTCTGTTTAGATTGTCGCTGGCCAGTAAGCAAAGACATGAACACCATGTTTGGTGTATTTCTGAATGAAGTTTGGTTAGAACGTTCTCTCCTTTAAGTGTCACTTATTAGGACTTGTGAATTGGCTTACAGGCGTTCATTGACTACACTTATGTGAACTTGTAGCCACGCACTTATTTTGGGAACACAGCTTATAGAATGTAGCTTATAGCTTCAAACCCTACAGGCTGTAGTAGCTTTTTATAGACGCACAGACTAAGTTAATTAAATAGCAAACCTCACAGCCAATTACACCTGTGAGTACAAGTGCTGTAAAGTTACTAGATGTAACTAACAGGAGACAGTATCAGCCATTATCAGTGTTGTATGGTTGTTAACCATGCCCATCATATCTGTATGGATGTTCTTCCTGAAACTCTTAATCCTAATTAAATCTGTGTTCAGATGGTCTAAAATGTAGGTAAATCAGATTCTATATATGAAAAAGCAGTGAAGCTGACAACATCATATTCATTAGGCTATTATAACTTCAGAAGGTAGTGAAGCTGACAACATCATATTCATTAAGCTATTACAACTTCAGAAAGCCCAGTGTGAAGGGTTCACCAGCTGGCTGGCTTCAGCCAGGAAAGAGTTTCTGTGAGTTGGAAAGTCTTTGTCAACAAGCCTGTCCACCTGTTAATTTGTGTGGTGTGTACATGAGGTAAACACAGAGAAAGGACCTGGCATACAGTGGAGCCTACATGGTATCAAAGAACAAAAAAAAGCATATGTAATTATTGGCATGATCCATGTGGGATGCTGTAGCTGCAAATACTGACTTAAAACTATAATAGATAAATGGGGTCTGTAACAACAAATAGCATAAACTGTCCATTATGAACAGCAGCTCAGTGAAAGATGGTTAAAAACTGTGAAACTATGCAGATGCCACTGGTGATTATCTTTTTTCAGAGAAAGTGTCTCTTTTGGGAATATAATCTGCTAATGAGGAGTTTACCCACCCAGCCGAGGAGGAAAGAAAATGACAAATGGCCTTGTGCTTTACACTAGGGAGAAGCACATGGATACTGAAACCAGAATGTAGAAGTATGAAGAAATGAGCCAGCATAGGCGGGATACTCCTCAAGGGTCAAGCTGCTTAGAGCAGCTGACCTGTTGCTTCAAGGTCTCCTGGAGGGCAGGCAGGAGTTAGCTGGCTGCCTGCAGCTGCCTGTCACTCTACTGTATGTTTGATGTAAGCTCCTTCAAATGACAGCTTGTTACGGATGATGAGCTTCACTGGCCTGCACATGGCGTTCATTTTCACCTACTGTATAAGAGCAAAAGAATATTTAGCATACATGGTCTGTACCATTATCTAGGTTGGCCCAATACACACACCACTGTGATGTTGTCAGTATGTGTTTCCAGAGTAGATCCATGTGTTGTGTACTCCCAGGTGAGATTCATTTAGCTGCTGTTTCCATTGGACTGATGTAGTACAGATGCCCTAAGGCAGACTTTTCTCTCAGTTCTGTACCAGGCTTTTTTAAAATCTTGATGGGCTAGGTTTTTGGTGATTATTTTGGTATGTGGTCAGAGTGGTGTTGGGTAGTTTGGATTTAAAATAAGCAGTTACACCACATGTCACAGCTCCTTGGTGAGGGATTTTCCCTTTGGCTCTGGCTTCCTTATCTTCCCAGCTCTAGAGTTCATGGAGAATGTTGAATGAACTAGTAAAATACACTACAGTGAAACTGCACATGCTGGGGAACCCAGAGACCCTCCCCATGGACTCTTGGTGATTCCTGGACCCTACTTTGAGAACCATTGCTTTCCGTTTTGGCAGCTATAGGAACTGCTGTTGACAGGGTAAAGGTTTGCTTGGTGAATCCTGGGAGTAACCCACAGGATACACCTGACTGCCACCATCACCTCTGCTGTAGGAAAGGCGCTGGCACAATTACGTACTTGGACTGTGTTATATGAACAATTCACAGGGGGCTTATTTCTACTTTTATGGCCTTTTCAAGTGAACCTGTCATGTCACACTTGTGGGAACCAACAGATTTGCTTGGCCACTAAAGTTACAGTTGTCATGCCAAAGGAAGTTTACACCACATATGAATGACAGAAATGGGCAAAGCACTGGCAGGGTTTGTGGGTGGGAAGCCAATGAGGGATCATGACCACAGATAACTCCTTCTGGTTGACTGGGCCACCTGGAAGTAAAGGGTTTGGATTTGGGCATAGTTGTAGCTTTTTTTTTTTTTTTTTAAATAATCACAAAGTTTACCATTGCTTCGCCACACACTGTTGCTATAGATGATGGAAATTTAGCTTTAGCTGAAATGTGTAGCTTTAGTTTGCAATGGAAAGACGTGCTCTCTACTTGTAGTGCCAAGCAAACCTGGTAGAACATAGTTTCCGAATAAGGTCACCGGTCTTCTTTTTAGCAGACTTAATGTGGAAATTGCTTGTATGTGATGTGGGGGTAGTTTGATATTTCAGACAATATGCTTATTTGCTGGTTTGCTTAGCTTGATTTTCTTTTAATAGTTTTAACAAGCAAGATATAACTTGTTGAATAGTGAGCTTTAGAGGTACTGGTAGGTCGAGTGTAGTGATCTGTGGACAGAGCCAGATTAGTTGTTTCCCCCAGACTGCAGTCTTTATGCTAAGATAAGCTAACCACCTGCTGGCTGCAGCCTTATATTTACCATAAAGATGAGCCATTCTGAACCAAAGTGAATAAAAGGTCATGTCAGAGTCTTCCTTTAGGATGCTATGTACTGTATATTACCTTATAATGGCAGAAGTGAAAGAAACTAGCTAACTGCTAACCTGCAACAACACTATTAAGTTCAGTTCTTTGGATGTACTGCTCTGATATCATTAGGCATAGATACCACGCTAGACCGAGCCAGGAATAGGACTGATAAGGTCATAATACAACATACTGTGGTTTCCAGTTCATAGTGGATTCATGGCCTTTGTACTCATTTCTTAAGACATGTTGGCCAACATGGGATAGTGAGGGCAAGATCAGATTTTTGTCTAGTAATAGTGGGTATTTAAAACCAGTCATTCATCATGGTCTAGTTGGAGAACAGGAGTGAGTGACTTTGTTCCTACTCAGTTTTTTAAAGCTGTGCTCCTTGATTGTACAAAAGGTACAGTTCAGTGTTTCTTTTCTTGCAAGAGTCTTTGAAACAGGACAGGTGTATTTGACACTGTAACATTTGTTCCCCCCCTAAGTTCCCCCTCTTACTGTGGCCAATCTTCATCAGAGGTGGATGACAAAAACAGGCAAATATCTGATATTTAAGGAAATAGCAATGTCTGCAAACCTACACTGTATATGGATCTGACAGCCCTTTACTACTTTGCTAAGAAAAACTAAAGAATGAGACTGAGATAATTCAAAGATCAGATTAAGTGATAAAAAATATAGGTAAGGCAAGGTAAGACTTTATTGATCCCACAATGGGGAAATTCCAGTGTTCCAGCAGCAATAGAGAACAAACAACAAAACACCACAAGAACAACTAACACCATAAGGACCTCCGAGAAGCAAATCAAAGATACCTAAAAAAACAAGACAGGTGAATGTCTAGTGAATAAAATGAGTGTTATTTGGTAATGTTGGCGGTATGCATGAGTTGTTTATATGATGACAAGTGCTGATATAGACATGAGTTCATGGGATGTTGAGTCAGGATAATTAAGATGGGAATGTGTTGGAGACACTGGGCAGAAATGGCTATTGATTCTAGGCTTTGCCGGAAAGACAGTAGCAGACAGAGAGGTAGTGTTTTATCATCTGAGCAAATGTTTTGTCTTTAGTAGTGATATACTGTAGTTGTGGTGTAGGTCTATACTGATTCAGTTTACCCATCATTTTGTTTATCAGTTTATACCTGATATTATATAAACTTTCACATCTTCATTGAATAGTATTGTTTAACATCTTGAAAGCTGCACGCTTACTTTAAAGCTGAACTAGCTATATTGAATATTGGCTGCTGTCAATGTCTGGTATAGACTTCCACCTGAAAATTAGTCATGTACAGTTTCCCAGCAGATAATAATCAATCTGGATCTTTATGAAGACAAAACACAACTTAGAAAAGGGGACATTTTCTGAAGAATATTTACACGTGCTTGTTGCTGAAACATTGAAACTGAAACAACTGAAATTACTGAAATACTGAAACTGTTGCAGTTGAAGAGGCATTTTAAATCCAAATACTGAAATGAATTAAAATACTTAAAGGGGAAGGGTTGAAAGAAGTTAAAGTTTCAGTTTAAGTGCAAGTGTAAGGTTGAAATGTCAGTGTCATGTTTTAAATGTTTCACGCTGGGACTGTATGTTACTTATATTCTATGGCTTGTCCCTTTGTCGTACTGCTGAACAATTAACTTTAATACACAGCATCTCAAAAATGTTACATCAACACTTTACCACTTACATGCTTTCCAAAAGGATCTTGTTTAGTGCCTTAAATACCTCATATGGCAGATAGATACAGAAACACTTTGTAAAGTGTCTGGCAGTGAGTCCAGAATATGTTCTACCTGTATGTTAACTTGTTTTGGAGTGTGTTTACAGTATGTGCATGTGCCTGGTTGGTTTTAGTCCGCTGCTGTCATCAGCAGCTTTCGCTTTCCCATGCAATTTTTTCCCACATCCCAAAGCTAGCACAGAGCAGAGGGAGCCTTGCCCTCCTAGGAATACATGTTATGAGTGACTGACTGCTGCTTCTCCACAGTATTACAGCCTTGACTGTTGTGTCACTGGAAACCACCCTGGAAATGAGTCACAGTCTACTCCAGCTTCACTGCCATTTTTGTACATGCAGTGTGACTGCAGGATGTGGGATCCTTGAATGACCTCGAGTACAGTACTGTATTTCTTTTATTTTCATTTACCTACTGTATCACAATTTTAGATGCAAGGACCTAACCAAATCACTGAATTAATTCTTCTGGTTTCCAAGTGACACCGGTATCTTTAAAAGAACACTTGAAGGACTGATGGAGTCATTTCATGAGTTTCTTTGGCATTCTTTGCCCTCATTCTAGTCTGACAGGATGAAATTGGTGTTGGCTAAGGACAGACCTGCTCATTCATGTTGCTGTAATGCTGACTGTCTCACTTGCTAATCCTGCACTGGTGTACAGTTTCACATACACACTGTCACTCAGATTAACCAGATAAAGACAAGATAACTGGTAATCCTGTTTCATCTGCTCTAGCACATCTTCCAGGCCAGAAGGAGAGGAGCTCCAGTGTTTGTGTATGGTGGGGGTCTGTTTTGGGCATCACCTAAACATTTAATACTAATTTAGTTATAAAAATAATCCATGTGCAGTAATAGACTGATGTTTATTTGAATATCTATTAATATGAGTCTTTGTATCCTAGCCTTGACTCCCACTCATGGTTAAGGTAGATCAAAGGAATAAAAGCCGCTCTCCTTATCCCAACAGTGTTCAAGGTTAATTGTATAAAGCATCCTACAGCAGACCTGTAACACTGGGAAATATACAGTAGCTTTAGTGAACCAAATTTTAGGACCTGTTTACAGTTGTTAAGGTAGACTTAAGACTCAGAACTTATGCGACCATGACGGGTCTGTGTTCACCTGTTTTCTTTGCACTGTGTGTGTGTGTGTGTGTGTGTGTGATCATCCCCCCTCCTTCTCCATCCATCCTTGTAATTATGAGAAACTGACTTCAGACCTCAGGATCCTGTACTTTCTCATAGGCTATCTGCATTTATGGCAGTGCCTGTCCTGCATATGTGCTTGTGGTTTTCCAAATACTTCCTGACTATACTGTCAGTGCTGAGACACACCTACCCACTTGCTGTGACATGACACCAAAGGCAAATCTTAGTGTTTACTGAAACAAATTGCACATGTTGTGTGGTCGTCCTGGAGTCACGCAGGATTCGGGAGGACACTAGAACATTTTAAAGCTACTCCCATAGAAGCAGAAGTTAACAGGGGGAGATAATCACACACTGTGGAAAAATGCACTATATAAATACAGTCCATTTACCATTTACCAAATAAATTCCTTTTAGATGGTTAATGCACCATCTATTCTGTGAATTTATCAGACCAGTCTGCTTGACTGTTACAGTGTCAATTATGAGTTTTATAATTTCCTTTTGTCAATAGGTACATACATATCTACACATTTTCAACATATTTAGATAAACACGACAAAGTGGTCATTTTCATTTGATCATTCTATTCAGTAAATTGTGTTTTGAAGAGTGGAAAAAGTTCTGAGCTAGCTAGCTTGCCAACTGTTAGCTTGAATGCTCGTTAGCTCATCTACTAACAAGACATGGCTCACGTAATTTATTCAAATAATAATTCTTGTCTATAACTGTCTTGAAAAACATGACTCATGTGGAGCAGTTTATACTCGAACTGAAGAGGGTTAATTAGAAGTGGATTGCTGCAACACAGCAAAATGCTTCATTGGCTTCCTCAATTTTTAGCTGTTCCTTTAAAGGCAGCACTATCTAGACAACTTGCTATTGGTCCGCAGAACAAATGCAGGCATCAAAGTCCATTAAAGTTGAAGTAAAAACATGATTTAATAACAATCTGATAAATTGCAGCAGTTCCTTTTGAAATGAATGGGATTTGTCTTTTTAAATGCTGGTGGGACTGACCATTTAGTCAACAAGTAAAATATTTCCATCATTATTAAAACTGTCCTTATTCCAGAAAGACTGACAAATGAATTTTTTAAATTAGCCCACATTTATTGCAAATAACCATCCAGCAATATAATAGAAGTTGATATGAATAGGCAGTGTGGAGGCTACCTTAGTGGGGGAAAAACTGCGTGTGTGTGTGTGTGTGTTTTCTGTACTCTTGACTGTGGTGACTATACAAAACACCCGCACCCTTGTGTAAAACTTTGAAGTTTTTCTCTCTCACTCAGTACATTTTGTTAACCTTTAACTGAGTCTTTCCATGGGACTTTGATAATGTCAGTAAAGCACAAGCAGGTGTGGCCTTGGACCTGTAACGAGAAAACACAGAGGGGGATTGAGAAGAGGCAGGAGTGACATGAAATAAAACGCTGTGTTGGAAAAGTAGGAGGTAGATTGTGAGAAATGGCAGAAAACAACAGAGTATAAATAAGTTGGTTCTGTGTTGTGAGGTTTAAAACAGACAAAGTGCCAGATACCAGCACAAAGAAGAGAAGAAAGCAGCCTGTAGAGCCTGAAGGAATGCAAACAGCTGATGAATGAGATTAAAGTGACTGGTACAATATAGGCTTCAACTGATGGTACCGGTTTCTGATCTCTGATACCATTACAAAGCAATATTCATTCCTTGTTTTCATATGCTCATTGCTATTAAGGTATGCTGAAGTGTGTCTCAACATGCTTTAGATGGAAAGCCGGGTAACACCCTGGACTAGTCCCTTGCAAAATCCTTATCAGATCATTTCTCTCTCGCCCCTTTGCAATGACTTTGGTGATTCTCCGACCTTTCCAGTAGGTCAACCCTCTAAATAGCCTTACATCTACTTGATGGATTGGTACCAAACTCTCTACAGATGCATGGTCCCCAGAGGAGGAATCCTAATGTCTTTTGAGGTCCCCTGATGTTTCCTCTTGCCATTCACATTGTTGGTTTTGAATGAAATAACTCTTTGGTATGCATGGATGAATTATAATTGTGGTGCCATCATCAGGTCAAAGTTTTCATTTGTCCAACTCTTCAGTTTATGAATTAATAGTGACAAAATATTCCCATTAGCCTTTGTTGTGCAATGTGTTTAGTGCTAACTAGGAAATGTTAGCATACATGCTCAGCTATGTCTGTGGCCTAAAAATCACTCCCTCATTCTGTCTCCTCCCTATGTTCGGTAATAGACACTCAGTAATTTGCAAACTTATTCAATTGCCTTATTGAATTTTGACAGAGCTGATCGCGTGTCTATAGATCAGTACAGTGGCTTTGTCAGAATAGCTTTGTTCTCAGACTAGATGTGCTGTGACTGCAAAGTCGGTATGTTGAACCTCCAAGAACAGGTTTCCCAGTTGTTTCTTGACTAATGTATTTTTGTGCTCAGCATAGTTGTGAGCCACACAAACTCCTTAACAAACACATCTGACATACCCCAATGGCCCTGCCCTGTGGAAAAAAAGTCGTTTAGGTTATGTAGTATGAATGTGTGTGTGTGTGTGTGTACATATTTTCTGTGGTTGTGTGGTCAGATCTCAGATTGATACCATTGATGTGAGGACATTTTGCCCGATCCTCATGTCTTCAAAGGTCTTTCTGAGGGTCAAGACAGTTGTGATAGTTAATGTTAGAGTAAAGGAATGCAATGTGTCAACGAGTGGCCTACACAACTATAATAAGACCAACATATGTTGTGTGAATGTGAAGGAATCATCTGCTGTTTTAAGGGAGGGTTGGAACAACTGTTCATTTAGATCCGCCCCCAGTGGGATTAAATTGTTGTGAATGTGGCTCTGGGGTGAACTTCACAGAGGACTTTCTTAAGAAAGTTATTTCCCTGAGTTTTTGTGCTTATTCATTAGCATATTGTTAATGTTTATGAGACTGTTTATGTGCAATCAGCAGCAGCAATTCACGGTGTTAAGTATATCATTTATTAAATATTGAATATCAGTGGTTATTATTAGTAGTACTAGTTTGTATAATTACTATAAACCTTTGATATCCAAAAAGGATGGCTTCATCTACTCTTTTCTCACTACTTATAGATTGATGGGAAATGTAGTCTTTCATTTTAAGGAATCCTAATGTTAATGAGAGAGGCGGCCATCATCTCAAACATACAGCACTGTTTACATTTAGTGACATCCACATACGTCCTGTCCCGCTCTCTCCTACACACAGTCCCCAACCCATCGAATGCCCCTCTGTCTCTGTGTGTGTCTCAGTCCTGTCTGACAATGTGTAATATTTCAGATGGCTGGGAGGATAGTGTGTGTGTGTGTGTGTGTGTGTGTTGTAACAGTTGTGTAGCTGTCTGGTCACTGCTGGATGAATGTAACCAAATGATCTCTAACATCTTGAATAAAAAAGCGTGCGCTGCGGTGCAGTTTATTTCTCTGATTTGTTCCATGACTGCCTGGTTCTACTGGCACAAGCTTTTCTTTTCCACTGTTGCCAAGTGTGAAGGGGGATTTGTTGGGGTTTTCTCTATAATACTGTAACATCTTGATCTTACTATGTAAATTGCCTTGATAATTTTTTGTTGTGATTTGGCGCTATACAAATAAAACAAATTGAAGCGAATTTTCACTGTATATGTGTAGAATGAGAGTTAAAGGAAATCCTCTATTAGTGCAGCATATTGAATTTGTGCCTTTCAGAGCAGTTGTGTATCTCTGCAGCCCAACCCTTGGTAATAAATCTTTAAGGAGAAGATTCAAGAGCTGTTGCAGTGAACTGGATGTGAGCAAATTGCTGAGCTATCCTTTTGCTTTTCGGAGATGGTCTGTATTAAGTTACCTTCTCCAGAGATTCCTCTGAGTTCAAGCTGTTCGCATGTAAAATTTAATCCATGTCAACAGCACTTTAATGAGAAACTGATGGCCTCTGAGGAGCCAGCTTTCCAAACTGTCACACTTCTTTTCAAATCTTTATTTGTTCTTTCACATTTTTCCATCTTTCCAGCAAAAAGTGCCCTCCCTCCTCTTTCTATCCCCAATGTGTCCCATCCATCTCCTAGACAGCTGAGCACTTTTAATGACTCTACTGTAAGCACAGTATGTCTGTGTGTGTGTGTGTGCAGCTGTAGATGCTACACACCATTCCTGTTATCTCAAAGCTTGACAAAGAAAATGGCTGAGAAAGAAGGGACATAAAAAACAGAGGCACTGATGGAAATTAGAAAAATGGTTCCAAATGTCAATGTGTGTGTGTTAGAAGTGTGTTTGTTTGTGTTTGTTTGTTTGTTGTAATAGTCTGGTTTTGTTTTGTGTTGGTTTGCCTGGCTCAGCTGTTATTAAAGCAGAGAGGAAGTGCTCAGAGTAAACAGGAAATTCAATGTTTGGACGTTTTAGCAACACTGAAATATTTACTGTGTACACTCCAAATGGTAGCAGCTGCATGTTAATATCTGTACAGTGGTTTCTGAACGCCCGACATTCTGTAGCTTATGAAAACATGTGCAAAAACTAGTCAAATTTAAAGGCAGTGATTATAAGTCTAAAGATTTGTTGTTAAAAGGTCAGACCCTGGCATTAATATAATAAGCTTGAGTAGGCCCTTGAAATACAGCTAAGGTCTTTGCTCATGTAAGGCCTGCTGGGTATAAATAAGACCAAGACCTCCTCTATCTATAAGGAGAGGAGAAGAGAGACAAGTGGACACAATGGATGAAAAGGGTGAGAAGTGATAAGGTGGACATGAATGGAGAAAGAGGCTGTGAGAGGGAGAGAGAGATTAGAGGAGTAGCAGGAAAGATTTGCACTGTGGGAATGGGGGTTGGAGAGCCAGCTTCATGCAATCTCAACAAGTCACCACCTGCCCTGTTGACTAGAGAGGCCTGTAGACGGTGTCTGTTTCCTCTTGGATAAACACCTGTGAAAGAACCATTTGAAAATAAGGGCGTTTTTTCAGTCCCCACTTTCTGCATGGGGTTGATTTAGAGTTGGAACAAAAATTAGATGGTCAGTGTGATCTATCTGTACATTTCACTAATAGTTTATTAAACTGTACCTTTTGTCTACCGACTCCTTTTGTATGTAACTCAAACAGTTTCACACTACACACTACACCTACATAGTTTCACATAGCAAATACACACTACACCTACATAGTTTCACATTTCACGTAGAAAGTCATGGTCTTCTGGTATCACAGATGTTTTGGTTTTTCTGCTGTATCGCAGTTTTTGGTTTCATGTCAGAATTGTTACACCCCTAGAATGTGGACACCATTAAATATCATGACCTCATACTGTGCCAATATCAGGTTGACAACAGCCTGGTAGTTTTGTAGAAGAGCCAGTAAGTTGTGTTTTTTTGTTTGTTTTTGAGCCTTGTAATGATTTGGATGGACGTGGGGCCAAGCACCATTCACACACTTTCTAAGTTCAGACTAGGATCATGCCTCTATGGAAGACGTAGGACACTGAAGGAAATGCCTGCATGACCAAAGCATTACCACAGTGGAAACGTGAGTATGTGTGTGTGTGTGTGTGTGTGTGTGTGTGTTATGGGCAGGGAGTGCCTCCATGTTCTGTGTGTATGTGAAGTGGGTGGGGGGAATTACAGCCCTCTTTCCTGTACTAACTTAATTTCAGTCCTGCTTTAGTCTTTTGGGCTCACGATTGTTCAGTGGAAACCTCTCTCTCTCTCTCTCTCTCTCTCTCTCTCTCTCTCTCTCTCTCTGATACACATGGATGCACACACACACACACACACACAACACACACTGTGCTGGTTCACTTAACCCAGAGAAGTGAGGGCAACAAGACAGAGGCACGTTAAGTAAGTTGAAGACCAGTTTATTTGTTATTATAGTGCTGGGCCTCCATAAGCTGACTGCCGGTGAGTTATGTCAGAAAACACATTCAGGCTTATTAAATATCTTAATTCCTCCTTTCTGTGACACTTTCACCATCTGTCACCAACTTCCGGCCGCTCATCCTCTTTCTTGACACTTCTGTTTTGTCGTATTTCTCTCTCTATCTCTCTTTCTCTCCCCTCTGCGCCTCTGTCTCTGTTTCCCGCCCACATGGCTCACATTCTTCCAGTCTCACATCACAGCCGCCCTGCGCTGCAATTTAGTTTTTCTTTTTGTATTTTTGTCTCACCCTCTGGTCTCTTGCCTCTTGTTCCAGTCTTGGATCCCTCGCTGCTGCCTTTCTTGACATTTAATTTTTTAAATATTGGCTATCCACAGGTTGAGTGATATCACCTTTAAAGGCTGTTGCAGCGGTAAAGCAAGTGATAGTTTATGTCTTGCACTACTATTTAGGTGTGTGTGTGTGTAACTGAAGAATTTAGGTGTAAAAGATGGAAAGAGAGATAAAAGAGAAGATTCAGCAAGAGTGTGTGGGAGAGAGAATGTGAAAGGTTAGGTCAGGAGATGGTGATGGAATGACAGTCTGGTTAATGTCAGGATTTTGTTTGCCTGTGCATGTTTTAGTTGTGGGAGAAACATGCAGTTACAGCAACCTCAAGCAGGCGTTTCATGGTTCAGAGGGGCAGTTTAGATTCTCTTTATTTGTAGCCAGTGGTTTTATAGTTTCATCCTCTGGCTTTTACTGTCACAGCTCACATTGACACTTGTCCTTGACAGCAAAGAAAGGCCATAAGTTCATGCAATATTTAATGTTAATGCTATTATATTAGTGTTTTTGTTATGGTTGATGGACTTGTAGTGTGTGAGTAAGAAATCCAGGCCTTCTGGAAAGTAACAGTACACAGAAACACCCTGCTCTTGCACTGTGCATAACATGCTCCTGATGGTTTATAATGCTTAGAGGGATACACAACACTAACCTGATGGCAAGTTAATATTCTTTCTTTCCACTTAGCTTTAGAGCTGATGCCACTTCTTATCTACCCAGGACAAGATACCCTTGCTAGATCACTGGACAGCCTCTCATCACATAATAGTTAAAATGGCCATAAGTCAAATTTCCCCCATAGTAGATGTGCTCCTCTAACATCACACTGCACTGAGCACAGCGAAAGAGATGCATTACTTTTGGCTGAAAGCTATAGCGCAACTCTGAGGATATTGTAATAGAGATGGGTGGGGTCACAGTATGGATTAGATGAATGTTGTGTAGAGGGCTGTTATTTTGTAGTTTTGTAGTTGGATAATTCTCCTGGCAACAGCAGTGATTTTGGTTTATGGTGCATCAAGGACTAGTCCCATGTGTTATTACTGACGTCATAGCTTAGTGTAAATCAGCATCATTAACACCTAGGATTCGTCAGTCTGACGATGCCTATACACCGCAGACTGAAAATGAAACCTTGTGATTAATGGTGTGTTCAGTATGATGCAGTCATGCAGAACTGAGAGAGAGGGAGGTACAGAACCGATGGCAGGCATCTACGGCGCCAACTCAACCGATGGCACGTGTTAAAGTGTCTTGCCCAAGGACACTTTGACACATGGACTGGAGGCACCGAGATTCGAACCTTCAGCCTTCTGGTTGGGAGACAACTGCTCTACCCACCGCACCACTGTCGCCTCCTTATCTTTACCTTTCTTTATCTGTTTCGTTGTTATGAGGGCAAAGCTGCACTAGAGGTGTTCACTCAAACCCAGTTAAGTAACAGTCCTGTCTACATTGTCTTGCTCACTACAATACAATATGTGTATCATTAATGTGCAGGGAGTGCATTAGCTTCATCATAAAACGTTTGCATTTGTTTTTTTAGTATTATAAATGGTGCATCTAAGTCACTTCTGCATTTACTTGACCAAAAGGCAACTAAGGTAAAAACCAGACAAAAGATCCCTGTGCTGCACTTAGCTCCCAGCAAATTATATAATAAAACGGCAACGTTTCAATGTAGTAAAGATCTTCATCTGTGATTATTTTTATCTGCCAGCTGGTCTGCTCTCCTTAGTTTGACTCCTGTTCCCAGCCTCAGCTTAGAGGCATCATCAGGCTCTTTTCCTAAAATCAAATTCTGTATATTGGCCATGATATTGCTGTGGCAAGTTTAATGTAACAAACGGAGGAAATATTGAATTTTATAATGTCACTGAGTTTGCACTACGTTGCACTGGTGCATCTGTAGTGTTTATTGAAACACCATTATCTGTCTGTGTCTGAGTAAACAATACAATGGCCTTATGCTGTAATTTTGTGAAGTCATGCCTCTGTAGGATCTTTTAGATGGTATGTTTGTGGTTTGTCAAATGGAGGAAAGAACATACTTGTAGCTTATCCTGTATTTAGCATTAGTATATATTCATTGAATGTGGATTGCACATGTTGAAATGGGAAAATCCTATGTATTTGGCGGCTCATGACGCAACAGTATTAAGCAATATTTGACAGAAACTCTCATTAGCATGACAGTTCCACACTTCCAGGAATGCTGTCCTGAGGTTTGGGATTCGAGTGGTGGCACGCTGTGTTGTGGGTGCTCCTGAGGGCAATTGTGTGATGACGGTTGTCTTGTTTACATGGAGCAGCTCCTGCAGACGTCATGTCTGGTTATGCCTTAGTTGAATTGCGTTGTGTTTCCCCCCCAGATGATGAATTAATGAGCCACAGACAAGGTAGCCTGAAGGAACTTTTGAAAAGGGAGATTACACAACATTATAGCATTCTTTAGCTGTGCTGGCTAAAGCTGCAAGCAGGAGAGGACAGTAATGCAGGCGAGTCTTCTATAGGCATAACAGTGCAGATTGGTCTGAGGTCCTAATGAATATAACAGATCAGTGTGGAATAATGCTCAAATGACAGAGCGTTCCCAAGTCTTATTTCTGGCCTGTAAGGGTAATGGAGGGGGAGTGGAAACTTTCTCTATATATATCCAAGATAATTCTGGACAAACTTTTCTGGAGAGGAAGTGAGAGAGGAAACAAGAATTTAAGGGGGAAGGGGGCGAAGAGGGAGCTGGAGGAGAAAGTCAAGTTCCCATTTTTAATTTCCCACAAAGCTGAGGTCCCATGCATCTCCCTGAAAGTGGTCCCCCCCCCTTTCATTCTGAACAACATGACATTTAATATGGTGTTTTCCCTGATGTGGTGTATGTGCATGAGATAAGGAGGCAAATCAACATGTGCTTTGAATAGGAAGGAAGGAGAGCTACCAAGCTGAATATACACTTTTTTCACCACTTCTAACAGACCTTATACACATTTATACATATTTAGCAAATCCTGCAATCATTAACCCTTCAGTGACGTCAGACCTGGACTCTGTAACCACAGCCCTGTGTCAATAAAATAATATATTTTATGTACTTGCTTTGACACTGCCGGCCAGAATGCTGCATTAGAGAGTTATCAGAGCCTCTACCGCTGGCCAAATGTCAGGAATAATGCAATGTTTGTATTGTTTCTATGGTTTTATGCCTCTCAAAGTGCTTTTAAGTCATATCATTTATAGCTCCAGAGTCCTAGACAGATCATAACTTCATCTAGTGTGTGTGGGAGGGGAGACACCAGTGAGTCATTTTGCTCAAAATAATACATCACTACAACAATTAAATATGGTTTGATTATTGTAGTGATATTTAGCTTTGAATGGAATGGAAGTTGCAGTATGGGTAAGAAAGGGTTAGTCTGACAGCTGAGACACTGGTGGTCAGATAAAACCCCTCCTCCCTCCAACTCAGCACAAATATGCAGCCTCAGCATGAACCGGCAGAAACGCACACTCAGTCATACACCTTTACTCATGCACGCTCCTCCAGAGACATTAGCACATGTGAATAAACAAATCTAGTTGATCTTTTGGTGTTTAACAACTGTATCCCTCTATCTTCTCTTGTATCTTGGAGGTTTCCTGCTGTCTGACCAGTGTGTTCTCACACTGTGGTGCAAGAGACTGTGTCTGGAAAACATTACTCAGATTCCTGCAGCAGGGGCTCTGGTTATACTGGCAATGTAAACAGAGCGAGGTGGGAGCATCAGATGAGGTGTACAAAGTCTAAACTCTGACATAGTCGTTGTTGAGTCGAGTACAACGTGTGTGTTTTCTCTTGCTCTGAGCATGCAAAGACATGGGGATGCAGTTATTTTCAGACATTTTGATGTCTGCCTGTGCAGAAACCTAATACTGAGTTTTATTTGGATGATGGTGACCAGCAGAGGGCAGTGTGGAGGAGATAGAGTGTGTGTGTGTGTGTGTGTGTCTTCGTTGTCCTCGTTTTTGCCTGCAGTGTCTTTATACAGTAGTTCACTTTGATAAAAGATGGAAGTTTCACCTGTCTGTGAATGAGCAGACTGAACCTTTTGAAGCTGCTGAATTATGCTTCATAGATTGGTGATTTGCACTGCTGTGCAGAACTGTGATAATAAATAAAAACTGGTTTCTTTTTCTCAGTTGACCAGTTATAGTACTGAAAAGAACCTTTGTGCTAAGTGAAAGAGCATGAATAGAATGACTTTGGCCAAGACTGTACATGATCACTGTGAGTCTCAGGACTTACTGAGGGAGATGATGAGGAAGGTGACATCAGCTCAAATTTATGAAACAAGGGAAATTTAACTAATCCTCTATTTCTACGTTTACCTCTCCCCATCAATCCTTTAATTTCCACATTTCTCAACTTCAACAGCTCTCTTCCCTTTTTCCATTATGTTTCTCATCATATAAAAAAACTTCTGGTGGTGTGAAATCTGTCATCTTTATGTTGGTGTTGGCAGCAGAAGATGAGCATAGCTAAGATGGATCCAGAGACACTGAATGTAAGGTAATGGCAAGAATGACTCCTTCTTTTGATTTATAGGCCTGTTCTCTTGGGTCTGTGGGAAGAAGTGAGTCATCATAAATGATAAAACCTTGATTTTCTGCTGCTTCTCTGCTCTTTGAAGATGGAGCGTGACTAGAGGTTTCCCCTTTGTCCAGCATCAGGAAATCACAATATCTGAAACCTACTGAAAATATGAAAACCTGAACTAGGCAGACATTTAGTTAAAAAAACCAGCTGCATGCTTACAAGCAGGTGATTCTGCCCTAAACACACCACCAGGCTTCAAACTAGTGCTCATTAATTAGTACCAGCAACTGCAGTGGAGACTTGTCTTCTTCCTCTTTGTTCTCAGAAACTCACAGCCTTAAACTCTGCTCATATGATGTCACTTATTAGTATTAACAAGCAGATGCATTAGGCTGCTGAGCACTTTGATCTGCAGCAAGAGTGTGTGTGTGTGTGTGTGTGTGTCCAACACTGCTCTGGAGTAATTATTCTTCATGTAATGATGACTTATAACAAATAATCTTGAACTAATGATGCCACCCTGTATCTGTGGGTCAGATTCATTAAGAGCCATATTTTATGACAGTGGGACTCTTGGCTGCCTCTTGTGTTTCTGCTTCAGTTTAGAAATCTTACACAGAGGAAGCAGGTAGTGAAGGAAAAGGAAGCTCTTTTGGCTCCACTAGATGATTATTTATTGGCGCGTGCTACATTTACTACTTAAGGGTTTCCTTTTTCACACTAGCATGCTTCTTTGGCATCAGGGCTTGTTTTTCCTTTGTACTTGTTTCTCTTTCGGGGTAGTTATACAACCCCGAATCAGAAAAGGTTGAGATGGTATGTAAAATTAAAATTCGAAGTAGTGATGTGTAAATCATCTGTGTCCTGTGTTACATTGAAAACAATACAGCAGCACATTATTTTATTTGATACTTCATCAATTTTATTCTTTGTTTGAAAGAATAAACACACTTAAATTCTGATGCCTGCAACATATTCCAAAAACAGTACAGTACAGTAAAGCATTTACCAAGATGTGATGTTGCCATTCCTTTTTTACAACACTTAAAAGACGTTTAGGGACTGACGACACCAAGTGATGAAGCGTATAAGGTATAATTTTGTCCCATTCTTCCTGCAACCAAGTCTTAAGATGAACAACAGTCCTGGGTCTATTCTCTACTGGGAGCAGGTCGGGACTGCAGGTGGCCAGTCCAGCACTCGCACCCTTTTCCCCCACAGCAGTGCCTTGGTAATGTGTGCTGTATGAGGTGTCGCATTGTCTTGTTGAAATATGCATGGTCGTCCCTGGACATGATGTCGTCTTGAAGGCAGCACATGTTGCTCCGAAATCTATGTATTTTTCAGCATTAATGGGGCCATCACAGAAGTGTAAGTACCTTAGCCAAGGGCACTGACATGACCCCAGACCATGACAGACCCTGGCTTTTGGACTTGTTGCTGGTAACAGTCTGGATGGTCCTTTTCATTTTTGTTCTGGAGCACACGGCGTCCATTCCTTCTGGCTGTCCTGTTGGCAAACTGGTGATCCTCGGCCAGTCTTTGCTCCTAAAGGGCTCGGTCTTTCCTGGATGCCACTTTTGCACCAAACTATGATGCATTCACCTGCTGACATCACCTGTTTCACATAGAATCATCATTTCATTGTGTTACCATCCCTGAAATGTAACAGTCCCAACTTCCTCTGGAATGTGTTGCACGCATCAGGATTAGTGTTTATTTTGAACAAAGACTAAAATTAAAGTATTACATCAAATAATGTGCTGCTGTATTGGTTTCAATGCAACTCAGGACACAGATGATTTACAAATCGTTATTTTCAGTTTGAATTTAGATTTTATATACTGTCCCAACTTCTGTTTTGGTGTTGCAGTGGAAGCAGATGTGTGTGTATGTGTGTGTGTGTGTGTGTGTGTGTGTATGTGTGTGTGTGGGTATAACTCTCTTATACCGTCTCTCTTTTTTTCAAGGGCAGAAATAAAAACAGAACAAGTTTTTTTTTTCTTTCTTTAAGCAGAAATGCCTGTTGAACTGAGCAGAGGGTGACAGGGAAAGGGGCGGATTGTGTGTCACCCAGCTCAGGGACTGTTTCCTCTGTAGGGAAGGAGGGAGGGAGACGAATAGTGGGTGAATGTGTGGCGAGAGAGGTGTGTGTTAAGCATGTGTGAGCAGCAGTAAGAGGAGAAGCTATGGCAGCTGGCTCTCAGGATGGAGGAGAGAGCTTCTAAAAACAAACTCTCGGCTAAATAGTGGTTGTGACGCAGCGCTGGAGGCCACATTCTTATAGTATCTGTCGGCTCAAGGAGAACAAAAAAATTGCATCCATATCACTTGAGAGCAGGGCAGGAAGCCATGAAGTACAGACCTGTGGTAAGACACCCAGCCATTTTTATGCTTTAGTGTTAGTTAGGAGCTACTTGTCTACGCAGGCATGTCTGTATTTGACAGAGTGATAGATGAAGAATTCTGTGTGAGCTGGAATTGCTTTTGTTCAGGCTATTGAAGTGGGGTGATGGACTTTAGTGGACTGGAAGAGGAGGATTTTAGAAGCTGCTTTATTAGTAATGAATACCTACAATGTGAATTGAATTGTGTAACAGTCTTGACGGTGTGCTTTTGAACTTCAAGGACACAGGTGAGAAGGACACAGGTGCAAGAGAGAGCCAGAACAGCCTTCACCCGACATGCCTTTTCTCATGAAACCCTGAACTGTTTTTAGTTGGTCTCCTTATTGATCTCAGCGTCCTCCTTCACCTTGGCTCAGTATTTGTCATATTGATGTTAGAACTATTTGTATTTGCACCTATTTCATTCCTGAGAAGGTGTGCGTGTGCGCTTTCACTGCCCCAAAGTGAGGCAATCACATGGTGGTGTTGCGCAGCTGGGCAGCAATCTTTGGCGTTCACACAGAGTAAGAGTGAGTATGTTAATGAAAACGGTGTGTGTTCATGCAGCTGTCATCAGGATGCTACATGTATTTTCTCTTACTGATAATGAATACAGTATGCGCCTCGTTAAATGTTTAGCCCCACATTTTGGATTTGATCAGTTTTATGAGACCTCTCTGATTTTAAACAGTGTGTGTGTGTAAGATTGCATGCTGACAGATTAGTTAGGACATTACAGTGCACAGAGATTCTTGACACAGTTGTTATCACTGCCTGTAGGTCATTTGACTTCTGTTCCTTAGGTAGTTTGTGTTGGGCTTCCTTCAGGCTACCTGCTTTGTCAGGTTCTGCATGGCACCAAGACTAAGGTCCAATGAAGTCTGATGAGTGAAAAGCTACTGAATGTCTCAGTAAACTAGCACTTTGTATGTGGAACACAAAGCTAATTAATGGAAAAGCTCAAAGCTGTTTCTCCACAGAGTATTGTTAGAATTGGTTAAGCTACAGAGTTGCTAAATTCTTTAGAACTGACTGACTAGTTCATAAAATCCTCATAAATATTGATTAATATGTGGTTTGAAGGTTAATAATAAAGGTGAGTGTAAAGGATCCAAGTCAGTTTATAGTTGAGGATAAGGATAATCACCTTTATTTGGCCAAGTATGTTACACACACAAGGAATTTGTTTCTGGTACAGAACCGAGGCAGCCATCCTCGGCGCCAACTCAACCGATGGCTCTAACCATCGGGGGCAACTAACTAGCCAATGCTAGCTAAAATTTCAGTGTCAAGCAGCTTGTTAAAAAAACTACTAAGGTGAAGTGTAACCTGTCCAATGTAGATGAATGAAATTTCTCTTACTGTGCTGTTTGGAGCGTTTTTATTTGCCTGTACTAACATGATAATATTGCAGTAATTACTATTTAAGTTCAGAGTAAGCTACACAGTGGAACATCTGAAGCTGATACAAATGCAGAAAAGCAGCGACCTGGTCAGGACTTGGTGACTGAACCCAGAGTCCACGCTGCTTGTGCTGTGTGACCCACATGCT
This sequence comes from Monopterus albus, assembly GCF_001952655.1. Lineage (NCBI taxonomy): Eukaryota > Metazoa > Chordata > Actinopteri > Synbranchiformes > Synbranchidae > Monopterus > Monopterus albus. Next base: position 3,469,597 of record NW_018127888.1, on the reverse strand, counting down.
GTCAGGTGGGCAGATTCATGTCTTCAGCCTCCAGGGGACTTGGCTAGTTCGTTCCTCCTGTCTGACGGCTCTGCAGAGCAATTCCTCTGTTTCTTTGGATCGAAATGAGCATGCTCACTGATAAGCCTCGAGGGCGTTGCCATGGTAATCACAGTCAAAACAAGCTTGGATCCTGTACAGGTGGAGATTGGGAAGGTGCTTCTGTGTTTGTACGTCATCTGTTTTTGATTTCACCTGCGATATTCATGTTAACATAGAGTATAGCTCACCTTCACATAGTTAGATATGTTTTTAGTCTGTGTGTTTTGTTTCATTGTCTTCAAATAAATCAAAGCTGGGTTCTGACTGATAGCACGCTCCCCATGACGGTATTTGTTGTCATTTGCTGGCCACTTCCTTGTTTGTGGTTCCATCCAAAGCAGCAGGGCACATCAGCTTTTGCATGGCTTCTGATGTCACACTTTGCATCACTATGGCCTCGCTGTATTTTCATAAGGGCAACATTCATGTCTCAAAAATGAATCAGCAGTTTTCACTTCATGCCTCTTTCTTTCTGCCAGCTGTTGCAGAGCAGAGGAGCGAGAAATCTGTGCCAGACAACTGATTCATAGCTGAAAAATTTAGAAAAAAGACGAAACAGTCTGTGAGTAGCTGACCACACGCCGCCTCGATTGCTTGGCTGCCATTAGGGAACTTTCACAAATTGTGAATCAAACGACAATAAGAAGTTGTTTTTTCTTTTCTCCAGCAGGACTGACTGCTGTTTATTTAACCTGGATCTCTTGCATGTACTAATATTTAACTCAAGGTGGTTTCAACACTCTGGGGCCTGTTGTGTTTATTATCTCTTAGTGTTTCCTTTGGCTCTTTGAAAACGTTCCCTCACTCCAAAAACCAAAATATGTAGTTCAGCACTGTGTGACACTTGAAGCAGCAAATGTAGTTATTTTACAGCTGAAACATTTAAAACAATGCATTAATTTTCAAAATGAATGTTTGATTAATATTATAAATGAGCAATTCAATTATTGGAAATATTAGAAATGAAGCAAATATACCTATTTTTAACATAGATCCAGCTTAACACAGACAGGACAGGAGGATTTTCCAGCACGGCGTGGGTAACCAAGTAGAGCTGAGTGGCAGGCCTGCAGGATCCACCTGCACCTATTTAATTATGTTTGCCATGGAAAGGCATTGTAAAATTAATATCCCTACTTGTAGTCAACACAAAGATTTTTTGCACACTTGCCAAACACTAATGCTCTTTAGTGACAGGTATGCTTAGAAAGTTCAGTAAAGCAAATGATTGGTGCTTGATATTGACTTGTATATACTGTATTACTGTAAGTTCTCAATAGCATCAATAAAGATACGCAGGCCAAAACAAACAAGCTGACAAAGTGGAAATGCTGTCGCACTCATCAAACCTGGTTATGCAGACTTGGACGAATATCAAGTGTTAAAGTTGTCATCATCACGAGCACTATATGGTCCCGTGAAATCAACGGGTTAGGGGAGGTTTACATAAACAGTGTGACATCTGAGCTCTGTGCGTGCTCCTGGGGTGGGGTAAAGGTCGAGGAGAGAACTGCTATTGTTCCATGATCAAATCCCGATGCTTTCTCTGCTTCTCTTAGATGTGGTTGCTTGTTCAGCCTGTCATTTGACAGAGGGACAAGACAGAGGAGAAAGCACTTAGGAGTAAGAATAGTAAATAATTTGTACAAAAAAACAGAGGAAGTGAGACAAAAAAGTGATTTTAAAAATGAGGTACTGTACCATATCGTACTTGGATCATTGCTTGTCTACATGCAGAAAAAGATAAGAATAATAGTCTGGAGCTAAATGCTATTGTCGGTGTACTAACATGCTCATAAAGTAGACTGTGTTTAGACGCTGATGTGTAGAAGGTCATGTTCATGGTCACAGTCCATGTTAAGATTAGCACTAAACACAAAGTACAGATGAGGCTTATAGGAATGTGATTTCAAGGTTGTAACGTTGAATGAACCTTGATACTATGGTGCT
>NW_018127888.1:3454967-3467552 GCF_001952655.1 Monopterus albus | reverse complement strand
TCACTTCTGATTTACCTGCTTTCTGACACTCACGAGTCAAACACCAGTAGAGGTAGATGTGTTAGCAGAGAATTCAGCCTCTTCACGTCTCCTCCAACTAACCTGGCTCTACGCTGACTTGTTTGCTGCACAGGATTTGGAAAACATGATGACATGTTGGAACCGGGTAGGCACGTACTTTGCGTGTTCCTGAGAGCGGGTGGAGGTCCAGTGCGCGGCATTACATGCAGGAAAGCCAAACAGTGAGAACGGTGCTGGGAAACAATGAAGTAATGGAGAGAGACTGAAGCAGGGAGGAAAAGTGAATGAGTGATTGAATGTATTGAGGAAGAAGAGGAGAGGTTGGTTCCTTTATTCCCAGGTGCCATAATATTTGAAAGATTTGTAATAAACCATGACACCTTAATGTAAATAAAGGTCAGTTTTGCTACTCTTGGCAATGATTTAACCAGTTCCCAGATGATTGTTTCATTTGTTTGGTCTGCAGTACCTGCTGACTAGTGATGTGTCCCCAGGAAAAACCTCTGACACAGGAAATCATGTCTCATACGTTTCCACTTGCAGGAAGAGCAGCAGTGTGTTTTGATCAAGAAAGTGTATCAATATCAATGTATCCAGTGTGTAATAAAACACTGCACTGATATTCACTCCATATTCTATTTATTGTCACTTTAATATGGTAGTTTATTGTAGGGCTTTATAGAAATCTAACACTGAAAGCCTTTGCCTCTAAAGAGAGTGACTCAAATTGCCCACACTTTGGATTTGTGCCATTATCGTGTCCTTGCGAGGGCATGTGCACACAGATCATTAATGATGAGAAGTGAGTCAGCTCTTACAGCTTCCCCCTGAGCCGGGCCACTTTTATTTTTTTAAACAGCTGTAAAGATTAAGTACAGGGGTTAATGAAGGAGTGTAAACATAACAGATGATGCTAGCTAATGTTATTAGGTTAATAGAAGCTTGTTGTGAAGTGATTTCTGTTTCCCTGAACTTGTAAAGTGCGCCCAATAATTAAGATCCACACTAGTGTCCCATGGTTTCTCCCCATGTGTGAATCACCATGGGACCCTGCAACTGGGATTAAACATATTCATGCGCACTTGAGTGAAGTCCGATTGAGAGGTCATGCACGTGTCTGTTCTGCAGTGATGTAATGGGCTCTGTGTCGTGCCGTTGAGGGCGCTGCTGTGTGGAATGTCATGGAGTATTGTTTCCAGTGCAGTTCAAATGGAGCAGGACTGGAGTCATAACCTGGCATCCATCATCTCCTCTCTGCTTTACCTATTGTTTGTACACGAATCTCCCTCTCCCATGTATTTGTCCCTCTTGTCACACCCAGCACTAATTAATCTGTGCTCTCCTCCCTCAAGCCTTCTGTTCTGTTTCTCCATCCATCTCTTCTGTGTCGTCTCCTGAGGGATGGAAACTGCTGTACTGCATAACACAACAACAACACCTGCTGTACTTTGTGTGTGTATCTGTCCTCTACTCTCCAAGTTGTGTTGTGTTGAGTTTAGTTTTGTCCAACTCTGTGCAGCTTAAACATGGATGTGGCTAACGTTCGCAATCTTATCCGTAAAACTCAGGCTTTTATTTTAGAAAAGGGCCTCCTGGACATACACATCGATGACCTTAGATACGTAAGTGTTGCTATTTAACTTCTCAATGCAAAATTTGCGTTGCATATTTTAAATGTGTGTAAGCTGGGTGGGGTTGTGGTGATAACTTGTTTTCCTCAAAATCTGGGCGTTTGGCATTGCCTCAGGTTTTAGAGGTGGTAAGATCAAGAAAACTTTGGAGGATGTTCAGATAAAAAATCTCCACTTTGTGTGAATGCAATAATGGTATGTTTTATTTATATGCTTTGAAAGACACTCAGATGCTTTAAAAGAGAATAAAATCACTAACAAGTAGTTCCACACACACACAGTTGTGCAGTAATAGCAAAACACTTGTGTATAATGATTTGAGGAAGACTGTGTTTATTGCTTATGTGTTCGACTTTTCATTTGAAAGGAGAATATTGTGTTATTCCTTCTTACATAGTGTGACTTCAGGGTCTTCTGATGGACGACCAGTGTGGTATTGCATTAAATCAATCGAGCTCTAATGCTGACAGCTGGCTGAATGAAAACTTAGAATTAGTTAAAATCATATTTTTCCTGTAATTTCATCATGTTAATGCTTACCTTCCTGCATCACAGACTGAGTTACACAGCCATCTCTATCTGTGCCTGCCTCTCTGTGTCTTACTGTGTGTTGGTAGGTTATTAAACAACACTGCTTCTACAGTATTTTCTACTAATTTGTCTAGCTGGTGCAGCACCGATCTGTGGTTTCGATTTGTGTGCTTCTACCCTGATGGGGATGGATTATGTATGTGTTTTTCACTCCCTCCCTTCTTCCTTTCTCCAGTCTTTTCTTGCATGGGACAGGCAGAGTACGACTGACCGGACTGTTACAGTACGTCAGTAACCCACCTCCTCCCTCTCGCCCCTCTTCCAGGTGGTGTCTGGTGACGGGCTGCGGGCTATGATGGAGTCGGCCCTGACAGCCAGAGACCGGGTGGGCGTGCAGGACTTTGTCCTGCTGGAGAATTTCACCAGCGAGGCCGCCTTCATAGAGAACCTGCGCAAGCGCTTCAAGGAGAACCTCATCTACGTGAGTGGTTGTGGTGACAAACGTGTATTAGAGTCCAGCTGATGCTGGATTTTTCAAGCCAATTATTTTTTTATGATGATATTTCAGTGAATATTGATGAATTGATTTATAAATAAAAAAAAATATGCACACAACAAATATCTGTGACATAGAATGTACTGAGTAGGGATGTTTTATACTTGTACAATAATTTACCAAATATATACACAAGTGGCCTTCAGTGAACAAACTATGTGCTTCTAAATTACCTTGACATTTTTGCATTTCAGTTCTGCAGTTTGTTGCTATTTAACAGCTGACCTGTGCACCAATACCACTATATCTTTGAAAAGTTGATCAGTTTGACTTTGGTGCGTCTGTTTGTGTTTGCATTGCTCTAAATGTTTCTGCTTCTTCTTATGGAACACTGTGTATCTTAAATGACACCCTTAGAAAAAGTTACAATTACAATTACTTTACAAAAATTTGTCTGGATAATGAAACGTCAATAATGTGGCACAAAATTTGGAGAACTTACCTTATTTGATTAATTTAGAGTCACACCAAAAATCAGAAGTATTAAAGTTTGAATGAAATACATTAAGTTTGGTGTGAAAACACCTACACTCACACAGTTCATGTGGACTGATATTGGTACTATGTTTTGTCTAGCAGTACAGCACGTGTAATATGACTGTTCTCATTCCATCAGACATACATAGGTTCAGTGCTGGTGTCTGTTAACCCGTACAAAGACCTGGAGATCTACATGAAGAACCACATGGAGCGATACCGCGGAGTCAACTTCTATGAGGTCTCACCACACATGTAAGTGCACAAACGTACCTAGAAAGAATCTGGTTTCAGCAAATATTCCTTCTTTAGAAGATACAGTCATTAAAAACAGTAGGTCACAATCCTCTTTGGTTTTTAAATGCAGGATTCTATACAATACTGTGTGAATGTTTTAGCCGCTAAAGCTAAAGTGAGGGTGCTCTCAAAAGCAATAGGACTGATGAGATGCCCCCGATGGAATTGGGTGATGGATAAGAATATAAATATCTCAGGTTTCTTTTGCACAGTACTGTAAAGTATAGAGCTTAGTGAAAGCTGGGGGGGATGATTCTTTGCGTTTCATTACTAACTACAGTGCAGTAGACTTAGTGTTTCCATAATTTGGAAAGAAGGAGTAGCTTGAATCTTTTTCCTCAGAATTACATAACATTTGTTACATCTGAGTTTTCAAATACTGTCACACTGTGTGTGTTTAGAGAGTGTGGGAATATGTAGCTGCATAATGCTCTCATGGACTGACTGTCCTTTTTCTCTGTCAGTGAGATGTCGTGTCATGAGGCAGGAGTGTTTGTTTGAATGGATGCCACTGGGAATTTTCTGTTAAATCCTCTTGGACCCCATAGGTCAGATACAAAACAACCGAGTGCATTATAGAGTCACAGTGGCGTCATTGAAACATTTCAGAATCTCTCATTGGCTCCTGCTCTCTCTGCTCCAGCCACTGGTATGTCCCTCTCTCTCTCTCTCTCTCTCTTCAGCACTTAGAGCAGAGGGCCCAAAGTTTTCTCTGCCTCTAAGTGGAAAGAAATATGTGCTTTGGAAAAAAAGAGGGAGAGGGCTAGACAAGAAAAGTGGGAGAGAGAGGTGAGAGAAAAGTAAGTAAATGATGGTACCAGGCAAGAGGTTTCCTCCTTTGAGAGGGAATTCCTCTGACCTGAACCTGACCCCAAGCCCGAGCCCTCCCCAACATCACATACACATACAGAACGGTGCAGTTATGGCCAAGCTGTGTGTTTTATCTTCCAGCAATTATTTTGGTGTCAGAAATGTGTCCATATGGCAGAAACATCATATCAGTACTGATAGCAGCGTGGGTCTGACAAATGATACTGGAACTACAACAGGCTGCTCTCCACTGTGGACTTGATTTATACTGGCAGGCCAGCGTCTTTCCACATTCACACACTATGAGACTCGATCACGTTACACTCCACACACAAGTTGTCCAAGAACGTCAAAGCGCTACAACAAACGGAACAATCATCATGACTGATGAATAGTAATGGAGTATTGTGCCTCTGTGCAACTTTTCATTTTACTCTGTTCTGTTTATGTTCAGCATAAAAGATTCTAATATTTTTGTTGGGGATGGGGCAAGTATATTGTATACAAAAACACTACAGTATGTATCGTTTGGTCTAGACTCCTAGGCATTAATGGGGTGCTGATATAAAAGGCTTTGGTGTGAGCACAAACTTGTGTTTTGCATGCACAATCAAATCAACATAGTGTCATTCATGTCCTGCTTCAGTAACACATTTGTTGTCCATTTTTCCACAACTTGCCGACATCTGCCTGACCATGTCTCTGCCTTTACTCCTCCAGCTATGCGGTGGCAGACAACTCGTACCGCTCCATGAGGACGGAGAGAAAGGACCAGTGCATCCTCATCTCTGGGGAGAGCGGAGCCGGGAAGACAGAGGCGTCTAAGAAGATCCTGCAGTACTACGCTGTCACCTGTCCAGCCAGCGAGCATGTGCAGACCATCAAAGACCGTCTGCTGCAGTCCAACCCTGTGCTGGAGGTGAGATGCACTTCATTTATCTGGTCCTGTTTGTGGACCACACTACAGCAGACCTTTCAGCACTGTAGGATTGTTGTACAGCTGGAACCGCTTTGCTGTTGAGGCAGGAAATGAAAGTAACTTTTTCTTCAATCTATCAGTAGTGTTTGAAGAGGAGTTGATAACCTATTAAGAAAATAATTGGCAAGGCTAATATTTAAAGTAAAAACTGAGCTCTACTGTAAATGTCACACCATCATATATTTTATTATCTTTGTATCAGAGCAGAAATTGTCATCCTAATGTCAGTAAGCACTGCTTTTTTCAGAGTAGTATAAACGGCATCCGGTTAATGGCTCATTTTGCTTTCATTTCACTTGAGCACTCAGAATAAGTGGATGGCGGCGAGTCCAGTTAACAACCAGTGTTTTTAGTGAGGGTAACTGATTTATTTGCCACCGAGATGAGTATTTCTTGCTCACAGTTGAAAGTAGTTTGAAGAAATTTCTGAATAGTAGGGTTGTTTCTGTTGTAGTTTGACAGCCAGTGTTTTGCAAAATGAAGGCAACCGTGACGTGCTAGAATATACTGAATCACTTGTTTTCACATCTGGCACGTCTCAGTCCGATGCTTTCCAGATGTGTGTGTACGTTCTGCCCTGTGCTTCTGTTCTTCACAAAAAAACACTGCAAGGACTCCAACACCTGTAGCTTCTTGTCTGCCATCCTGTCTTTGTCACGTATTCTATCATCTCTCTCTCTCCTCTCCTTATGTTCCTCTATCTTCTCTGTAGGCCTTTGGCAATGCCAAGACATTGCGTAACGACAACTCGAGCCGCTTCGGTAAATACATGGACATTCAGTTTGACTTCAAGGTGAGTGGACAGTCCGATTTACGCTGGCAGCTGCTTTAAGTTGGCCTAAAACAATCCATCAAATGTTCTGAGCATTGAAAGAATCTTAACTATTGTCACCTTTTGCTTATTAGGTAATAATGGTGATGTAAAAAAATGTTGTAAAATTTTATTTTAGGCTTTTATGCGCTGAATCTCAGAGTTTTTTCATTTAGAGTAATTGTTAACATCACTCCTCCCTCCTGTACCCCTTTCCTGTGGGTACACTAAATATGCTATGGGCTACAAAATCCTTGTCGAACCTGCATGTTCTGTTTAATCCTCCATCATACTGCAATACCCCAGCCTCACCCTCTCCTCCTCTTCCTCCCCCCCTTCCTCCTTGGCCTTTGTCCCATTGGCAGGGTGCCCCAGTGGGAGGCCACATCATCAACTACCTGCTGGAGAAGTCCCGCGTGGTCCATCAGAACCACGGAGAGAGGAACTTCCACATTTTCTATCAGCTGATTGAAGGAGGGGAGGAGGATCTGCTGAGGCGGCTGGGCCTGGAGAGGAATCCTCAGCAGTACCAGTACCTGGTCAAAGTAGGCACCCAGTACTTTAGTTTCTTTAAATGTGAGGGTATAATAGCCACAGTTGTACATGATAAATGAACTGCACTGCTGCTGAAAATGTACCAATTTACAAACACACATATCGACACACTTTCACACCGACTGGGAAAGTGTGTCCAGCCTACGCTGCGCATTTCTGGGCGTTGCATTTGATGTTATGTCACGATGAATGAGGTTGTGATGGTGTTTAAGGAAAGCCATACTGCAGCTTTTCTGTGGCCTAATGTATCAGACGTATACGAAGTGTAACCACAATTAAAGTTGTGGATTTCTCACAAGAGAAAATCCGTAGATTAGTCAAATTCATCTGTTAATACTGCAGGGAAATTATAGCCTGCCTTTCCTTCACGCTCTTTTGGTCTGCAGTGTGTGTGTGTGTGTGTGTGTCCCAGTGGGATTTGTGTTTAATAGGCTCTCAGTCAGACTCTCAATCTAGTGAGAGGAGCTTATCTCAGCAGAGACGTTTGCCTTAAGGCTCTAGCTCAGCCCACCCCTTAGTGTACACACACACACACATTAGCAGGTACTGAGCAACAACACCTTACCTTATGTGTTATTTGTGTAAATACATGTTTATATTGTGTATAAATTGGTGTTTACATGTAAACACCAATGTACACATCAGCCACTTATTGATTTTGCTGGATCTTTTCAAAACTTAGCAACAAAATAAAAGAGCTCAAGCAGATGGTAAATAGCATGTTTAGACTGGTGTTTTTTTTTTTTTTTTAAACCTGTTTTGTGTGTGTGCATTTCCCATAGGGTAACTGTCCCAAAGTGAGCTCCATCAACGATCGCAATGACTGGAAGATAGTGAGCAAAGCCTTGAATGTGATTGGCTTCAGCGAGGACGAGGTGGAGGTAAGACTCATCCAAAGTGTTTAAGTTTGTCACCCAGAGTAGCGTGGGAGCTGTGAACTGATGGAAATGTTAGCAGTTAAAGTCAACAAACTTTAATAAACATTACAACCTCTGCTGTTGGTATTAAGGCTGTACAACAGTCTTTACCACATGATTCACTATGAACAGCCAAGTACTCGATGAGCTTGAAGGTAATGAGACGACGTGTTTGTTTGGCAGAGCTGTGTGTGTGTGTGTGAGACGACGTGTTTGTTTGGCAGAGCTATGTGTGTGTACGGAGGTGTGTGAGCCACATGAAGTCAGTGCGGCTGTTATTATTGCATGGTGAGAACTTATTTGAGCTTAACGTAGGAGTCTTCCTACATGTTCATGAGTCTGGGCTTTCTTCCAAAACATTTTATATCACAGTGTTTGCTTACACAGTGAAGAGCAGATGTGTGTTTGTGCAGCTCTAGTATGAAACTTGGTAAGCAGATTGCCACATTCCTTCCCTGTTCAACTCCTTAATGTGATTTTTGTCAAAGCCTTCTGGATAATCCTAATGTGCTGCATCTCTCCTTCGTTCCTCTCTCCATATTCGTCTGCCATTAACACCACCGTCTCATTCCTTCTCCTCCTCCTCCTCTGTCTAGGAGCTGCTGAACATAATCGCCAGCGTGCTGCACCTGGGGAATGTGCAGTATGGTGGGGAAGAGGGCAATGTCTGCATCACCTCTGACACACAGATAAAGTACCTGGCCAGGGTAAGATGCTGCACCAAGCAGGTTCATAAACACTCCTAACACAAGGCCAGAGGGGGAGAATTGGATTTTCATTAAAAAAGATCTGGGCCTGTATTTAACAAGCATCTTACAAGCTCATCTTAACCCAAGAACACCAACACTCCTATGTCAAAGTGGGACTGTTTTAAGACATTCAGAGCCATAAAGCACAAAACCTGATGATGTATTCTATTTTTTTATTTTATGAGCTATTAATCAAAGATAAAACTCAACATGAGGAAAACAGCATCACAGGCTTTATGTGTATACACAAGGATGGGTTTTCATTTTTGTCTGACGTACCCCTTTATCTCAGATAAGTCCCTTATCCCTTTTCCTGTTCACTTATTAGCTGCTTTTCAGAGTTCAGGTGTTAGAAGTGTACAAGTACCCCTAGTTTTAATCAGTACTGACTCGGATACTGAATATGCAAAAATATGACAAAACAATTAACACATAGCTTTAGCATCATACCATTTGCCTTTTGCATAGTAGGCTGTAAGTTAATATTGGCAGTTTTTTAAAATGCAACTGTGTAAATAATACGGAGTAAACCATATCTAGTCGCATTTTGTTTTAATGTCTTAGAGCTATTTGTTGCACATGCAGCAGTGATGTTGCAGCATCTCATTGAGAACAAAGAATCTCTCTTCTCTTCAAATGTTAAATTTATGAATCCATTTTTGTCTAAATGATCTCTTACTGAACTCATTTTCATCGGGCATTCCCATAACTTCACTCACTCAGTTTCTGATCCTGTGGTGGCTGTGAACAGACTGAGACACCTCTGCACTCTCACTGCTCTGACCAAGAATTTATATCTTGCTAGGGCTGATTTCCTGTGCTGAGCTGTAGGGCCCTGGACTTTGAAATTCATAGTTTACACCCCTGCCTTCACACTGCTTCATAAAAACTAAATCATCCTTTGGCTAGGACTTGGAAGGAGGAAGAGGCCCCCATTTGTTGTTACATACATTTGCCAGTTATAGCTAATGGCAGACATAATTACCAGATTCCATACCAGGAATGTCACTGCTGCTGAGTGGAATGACGTCTGTGGTGTGTGCTAATGTTGTTGTGCTTTTCCAGTTGTTAGGAGTGAATGGGACGGTGCTGACAGAGGCACTCACACACAAGAAGATAATCGCCAAGGGAGAGGAGGTTGGTTTGGATACACACTTTCATTGTAGCGTGTGTGTGTGAGTGATAAGCATTTGTATACAAATCTTTCCTGTCTGTGTGATGTCTACAGCAGTCCAGTGTAATTATACTGTAATTTGTCTGACTGTCACTGCTGAGCTCTGTGTAGCCCTGTTATCATCTGTCTTTGACATCACTGCTTGGCCTCTCACCTTCCTCTGTGTGTGTGTGTGTGTGTGTGTGTGTGTGTGTGTGTGTGTGTGTGTGTGTGTGTGTGTGTGTGTTTCTTCATCAGCTGATGAGCCCGCTGAACCTAGAACAGGCATCGTCCGCCCGGGATGCTTTGTCCAAGGCAGTGTATGGACGTACCTTCACCTGGCTGGTTAACAAGATCAATGTTTCACTGGCATACAAGGTACACACACACACACACACACACACACACACACTGTGCTGTACCTGTCCCACTGAAATCAAGCAGAACCCAACGCTGTAGTGCAGAGCATGTTGACTCCATATTCTGTAATGGCACAGCACCATCTTATGGACATTTACACTTCAAACCATCCATCCATCCATTTTCCTCCGCTTATCCGGGACCGGGTCGCGCAGTCAAAGCAAAGGGGCCCACCCCTCCCTCTCCCCAGACGCTGCCTCCAGCCCCTCCGGGGGAAGGCCGAGGCGTTCCAAGGCCAGCCGAGAGACGTAGTCCCTCCAGTGTGTCCTGGGTCTTCCCCGGGGCCTCCTCCTGGTGGGACATGGCCGGAACACCTCCCTAGGAAGGCTTCAAACATAACTCAATATTATATTGTATAATACCAATAATAACTTTTTGCCTCTAGCAAATTCAGTACAGTGATATTTATTATGTGTCATTGTTAGACTAATATATTCAATATAAACTAAATAAATTTGCAAAATATTTTCCTGAATATACTTGAATGACGTTTAATTACATTGCACATTTTATTTCACTTTTTAATTTATTAATTATGATAGTTCAATACAATATTCTTAATATATTAATATGTGTGTATTTTAATGCATTACCGTATACTAGAGTTTCCCTTTCATATAAATCTGAAGGTCAGTTTTAATCTGTTTCACAGGATGACTCCTACAAGAGTTTCTCTGTCATCGGCCTGTTGGACATCTATGGTTTTGAGGTCTTTCAGAACAACAGGTACATTGTGTATTGTTTTTCAAATAGGTTCAACACTTACTGGTTGTGTAGAGTTGACAGAGGAGCCAGGGTTTAGCATTCTCCTCACAGCTATCTGTCATTTTTCATCAACACTATGAATGTCTTCCAGGAAAGACTGTAAGAAAATGTGTTGCCTCCAGCTTTCCACCTTTTGAGCAGCCATAAAAAATAGCCCTCGTCTATCCCAAGTTTAGGATAAAATCAGGTGTCTAACACTCAGTGTGAAGTAATGAGCCAGTATCAATCCAGAATGTTAACAACCTTCCTTGAGCTATGGCGTCTGTTTTTGTTGTGTTTTGCAGCTTTGAGCAGTTCTGCATCAACTACTGCAACGAGAAACTGCAGCAGCTCTTCATCGAGCTCACCCTCAAGTCAGAGCAGGAGGAGTACGAGTCCGAAGGCATCACGGTCAGACATCTCCTTCTTCCCCACCTCAATGTCTCCTTTCCTGCTCGCTCCTGCCCCTTCTGTAAAATTCAAAGTGTGAAAAACTGAGTTGGGTTGGTCAGTTTTCTTTATCTCTTTTGCACTTTATTGAGTTTTGTGCAGGACAATCATGGAAATACAAAGTCAGTCGTCTTCTACTCAGCTTACTTTTCTTCTTCAGTCCTGCTCTGTGCCCCTCTGGCCTCATCCTCACAGCTTTTATCACACTTTGTTTTCAACTTTCATCGTCACACCATTCCTCCTCCCTCAGCCAGTTTTGGGACAATGCATTGAGCTCCTAACACGACTGTTTTTCCAAAGTAAAACTGAGAATTAATCATCTTGCTGATTTCGCTGAGGCTTTTATGCAAAGTAAGTACACATATTTTAGGAGACACTGCCAGGTAATCCCTTAACTGTTATTAATCTTTTATTGATTCAGTTAAAATCTTAAATGATGCTTCTTAAGGAGGTTACATGTCAAAACAGGTTTACATTCAGAGATTTAATTCACAGTCTCTGTTTATTTTCTTCTCCATTGCTCCCTTTTGTCATTGCCCTCATTTGTATTCACCACATTTACATGGCTTTGTTTTTCTTCTTTGGAACAAGGGCCTCTTGTGTTGACTCTAATAAAAATGCACTGGTCAGAGAGCAAACAGGTTGTGGGAGAAACTTGCATTCACCTCTCAAAGAGCCCATTATCATCTGACACCAGGACCGTGGGTCGTGCTCCCTGTCTTCTCTGTAGAAATGATGTGGCAGTCAGTACAGTAACATAACCAAACACTGCTGCCCTCGGCCTGTGAGCTCAGTGTTTGTGTGTGTGTCCACATGCAAGTGGGAGAACGGTGTGTCTGTATGCCAGGATTCCCGTAATTCTACAGACAACTGACTTTGAAAGAGTTGTAATTGTATCAGGTTTTGACTGATGTACTGGGAAAGGTTAATGTCCCAGAAGTTGTTTGGACCAAGTGTGAACAGTGAGGAAAAACAGCCAGCAGTTTTCTTATACTTGTTCTGACAGGCAAGGCCGGTTAACGTCTGTGATCGTGTTTATTTTCTTCTGATTTTTAACCAAACTGTGTCTTTTCAGTGGGAGCCAGTGCAGTACTTCAACAACAAGATCATCTGTGACCTGGTGGAGGAGAAGTTCAAAGGCATCATCTCCATCCTGGTGAGGACTTGAAAACAAGATTTTATTTCAGAAGAAAGCAGACTTCACTTACTAGTTTTATTTTTAAAGAGATTTCTGCAATAATATAAAGGACTGAAAGAACTTATGGCAAGATAGTGTCATATTAAAGGAATAATCCAGCATTTTGGGGTATATCACTGCTCCAGGCTGAGTCCAACACACAACCCTCATAAAATCTAAAATAGTTTTTATGTTTTATTTTTTTAATAAACAAATGAGATATCTATTATGTGGTGAGCTTTAGATGTGAAGGCAGGCTGATTTCTTCACTTCTAGACAGATTCATGCTAGCTGTTAGCTAAGTTAA
>NW_018127888.1:3448041-3454876 GCF_001952655.1 Monopterus albus | reverse complement strand
GTCCTCCTTTAATTCTCAGTTGCTGACAAGCACAAACTGGCATCATCTCACACATTTTAATGGATTATAAGTTGGTTTGGTCCCAGCACTGATATCCACTCATGCGAACTCTGAATACATGTAGGTTGGTTTCAGATGTGTGTAAATGGAACAGGGGGCATGGGCTTTGAAACGTTACTGCTTGTATGCGATCGTGACAGACTGCTTCCCTTTCTCTCAGGATGAGGAGTGTCTGAGGCCTGGAGACGCCAGTGATTTCACCTTCCTAGAGAAGCTGGAGGACACTGTGGGAGGACACCCGCACTTTGTCACGTCAGTCGGATTCTCATCCTATCAGAAATAAATCCAGATTGCTGTCTCAGACCTCGCAACTCTAGCTGTGTCTAGTTACTGATGCTGTATATATCCTTGTTGTGTGTGTGTGTGTGTTTCCCTGTAGTCACAAGCTGGCAGACGGAAAAACCCGGAAGGTAATGGGCCGTGACGAATTTCGACTGTTGCATTACGCTGGAGAGGTCAACTACAATGTCAACGGTGTGTATGTGTGTGTGTGTGTGTGTGTGTGTGTGTGTGTGTGTGTGTGTACTGCTGTGAACATGCTGTCCTTTGGAAACACAGATAAAGCTTAGCAGTAAGGCCAGTGTCACATCCTCAAATGTGATGTTGTGATGAATTTGGCATGGCGGTCACTCATACAAAACTCATCAGTAATAAACACTACCAATAATATTCACTACAGTAAGTATAGCCTGTCTTCTATCAAAAAAATCAACATATTTTCCACCTTGTTCACAATGTAAAAGGGTGATGCTGTAGTTCTACCTCAGAATAATATGAGGTGTCTGAGGACTAAACATGACTTAGTGTTGTGCACTTGTAAAGAAAGTTGATCTTCTCTGTCTCAGGTTTTTTGGACAAGAACAACGACCTGCTCTTCAGGAACTTAAAAGAGGTGAGAGTGAGGAGAATAAATTGGGAGGTCAATGTGATGGGAAATGGCATCAGAACATGTTTATATAGTAACAAACAACTTACTTTGATCGAATGTACTTGATTTTGTGGTTAATATGTTCTTTGTGTGTGTGTTTGCAGGTGATGTGCATGTCTGAGAACAGGATCCTGACCCAGTGTTTTGACAGGGAGGAGCTGAGTGACAAGAAGCGCCCAGACACGGTGAGAAACCTGACGATGTGTGTAATCCTTCACTGGGCCCTAGGGCTTTCTCTGCCTGTTTTCCACTCTCTTATTAATTATACTCTCGTGCATCCCAACATACTTTCCCACAGCCAAACAGACAGCGGTGTGTTTCCCCGAGTGGGCAGGCTGATGGGGATTCTCTTCGGTCTCCCACTCACTGAAAAATGCCCTGACACTCGTATGCCCTTCACACACTGACACACACTGAACAGGGTACTGTCACAGGCTGGCAAGTTAGAGTCCCAGTCTTCCACACTGGGCCCAGTGTTCAGTCTCTACTGGACTGCCAGTCACGCCAGCCGCTCCTCTGTTTGCATCGTTCTTCTTAGATCATCATCTCTGTCTGCGGGCTTCGATTCGCCTTCGTTCGCCTTCCACCTCTTCAGTTTTTACAACTCTTTGCTTCGATTACTGACTAGCATCCTTTCCCACCGCTTACCCTCAGCTCTCCATCACTTCCTAACCAGGTTTCATTCGTTGTTTGTCTGTTTGTGTCTGTCCTTCCAGACAGCCACCCAATTCAAAGCCAGTCTGGCGAAACTAATGGAAATCCTCATGTCCAAGGAGCCATCGTACGTCCGCTGCATCAAGCCCAATGACTCCAAGCAAGCAGGTATGAAGTCCAGTCTTTTTTTTTTTTTGCTTATTATGGTCCAAGGTAAGAATGAGAAAAATGCTATGATGTATGAAGTAGCACATGACAAGAGTATAAATATGTGGAATTAAGTTCAGCAACCAAAAACACCTGTCATCTCAACACCGTTTAATCGTTGTGGTGAAAAGTGTGCATTTCTTGACAAACAAAAAAGACTGATCCTTGTGATTCTGTACTTTTTGGACATTTGGGATTTATTATTGAGTAATTTATCAGAACACCTGTTTATTCTCCTTTTTCATAATGAAAGAAAACTGTAATATTGTTATGTAAAAGTAACTGGGAGGAAAATAATGTTTTTGTGGAGTGATACACCAAATGATACAGGACAATCTGGCAGGTTTAACACCAAATAATAGCCATAATAATATGAATCTTAGAAGCAGTAGAAGACATAATTGTGAAATGTAATCACTGTTGAATGCTTAAAATTCACATTTAAATATCACTGGATTCATAGCATTAAATGTTTTGTTTTGAGAGTCAGAGTTTTGTTGTTTTTTAGCAGTTAAGTTTCACAGCTAGGTGTTCATTTGGTTCAAATGGTCATAGCTGTTGTTTACTTCCACATACTAGTAGTTTCCAGTGGTTTGTTTTTAAGCAGTAGTTCCTGTAGACACAGTAGAACCAGTTTAGCAGCGTCAGTAAGATAATATTTGTTCACAAACATCATGTTAAACCTGTGCTTTTGCTAATTCCAACCAGAACAGTTTGTTTTCAGCTGCATCAGTAGCTGCAGTGTAACCCTCCGTGTGGTTGTCAGTATATCGGACTGGCCTTTGTTTCTCTCCACAGTCGGCCTTTTGTTAGTTTTACACTGTTTGTCCTTTGTCACTCCTACTCCTGCTGCTTAGCATTTACTGCTTTTCTCTGGTTCATCTTTTCCAACAGATCTGACATTTTTCTGAGAATGATCTGACCCTGCTCTCCCTCTCCTCCCTGTCCCCAGGTCGATTCGATGAGGTGCTGATCCGTCACCAGGTCAAGTATCTGGGTCTGATGGAGAATCTGAGGGTGAGGAGAGCCGGCTTCGCTTATCGACGACGCTACGAGATCTTCCTTCAGAGGTGATCATATACCATTCTTTTTCTTCCAGTAAGGTCCAATCACAAGTCAACACTTCACTTGACCACACTGCGTGTACCACATGTGCCATGATTCAGAAAAAGAAGACGTAACTGTGGGAAAAAAATACTTATGCCACTTATCAAATACATCGTGAAAAGCAGAGCTCTGGTCAGTTTTGATAGATAAAACATAAACTGAGTTAATTTAGCATCACGGTCAGACCCTTTCTGTGGAGAATGAGTGCACAACGGTGAAATGTCACTTTGAGCCCAATGTGAATGAACACCTACAAGCTAAAAGTAAATACCTGCTATTGTAGTGATGGTTTTTGTTCCTCCAGGTGCAACAGGTTTTGGTTTCCTGTCTTTATATACCAGGAAGGTTTCAGGTGCCCTGTTCATGACCCTGAATAAGAGCATTATTTCTAAGCTGAAAATTCCAAGGAAAAGATTTTAATTAAGGTTTCTTCTATCTGACAAATTTAAGCAACATGGGAACTCTACCTTTTCGCCACTGAAAGGACTGAATGCTAGCAGAGGTGCAACTAACCATTATTTTTTTATTTTATTTTTGATTA
Source organism: Monopterus albus (assembly GCF_001952655.1). Lineage (NCBI taxonomy): Eukaryota > Metazoa > Chordata > Actinopteri > Synbranchiformes > Synbranchidae > Monopterus > Monopterus albus. Next base: position 3,451,379 of record NW_018127888.1, on the reverse strand, counting down.
ATCTGATGTTTATTTTCAATAAATTGTTTGGTCTATTAAAAGTCAGGAAGAAAGGTGCCCTACAAAAGCCCAAGGTGACTTTGTCAAAGTCTGTCTTGTCGAGTGAACAGTTCAGATCCTGAAGTGCTGAAGTGAGGCCAGTAAAGAGCCTTTCATAGGCTGATCAGTGAACCCTAGACAAGGTTGGGAGTTGAACCTGGGTCTTGTAGTTAAAGGGTATTTGTGTCTGTCTGTGTAGGTATAAATCGCTGTGTCCAGACACATGGCCTAACTGGCAGGGGAAACTGGCCGATGGGGTGGCCACGCTGGTCAAACACCTGGGATATAAGCCTGAGGAGTACAAAATGGGAAGGTCAGTGCTACCCACACATACAAAGACAAACATACCAAAATCTGTACTTTTATATGAGTCGGATGTCTCGGATCATATAGTGCAAACTTAAATTGTCCGTATTGAAACCTTTTTTAAGCAGATTTTTACCCTTTAAAGCCCCTTTTAAGCAGTTTGTTTCCTACTTTCTGCCTTTTTAAACCATGAATTGCACATAGTCACATTAGTAAAGAACTAGGTTATGTTTTTAATATTTATTTGCTTTTAAATGTTTTTCTTTCAAGATCCAAAATCTTCATCCGTTTCCCAAAGACTTTGTTTGCCACTGAAGACGCACTAGAGACCAGGAAGCACAGTCTTGGTAAGACTTTCAGTTGCGTGAACCTGTGGGAAAGGTGCTGTGTAAAAACACATTTAATTGATTGATGGCTGTTTATCTGTGCTTTATGATTTGAACAACTGTTCTCCTCTCCGGTCGCTCTTTGTCCTCCTGCAGCCACCAAGCTACAGGCAGGATGGCGAGGCTACAGCCAGAAGTCCAAATATCAAAAACTCCGAGCCTCAGGTGAAGAAACAGCCACATACTTGCATCTTCACTGGGATCACTCTGCATTTTCTCTGGTCTAAAGTCTATTTGATAACTACAGTAGGTGAATCATAGTATATATAATGTACCTTGCAGCCATTGCCATCCAAGCATGGTGGAGGGGGATCCTGGCCAGGAGGAGGGCCCAGCGCAGGCGACAGGCTGCAGACACTATCCGCAGGTGCAAACCACACAGGAACACGGCAGCAGATGGCACAGTATACACTAAATACACTTAGAAAGCATGTGTGTGTTGACACCTGATTTTAAAATGCAAAGGACAAGATGTTGGGTTTGAATTTATTCACATCCAGTGTTAATTTTACCATCTGAATTTGATTTGGTTTTTGTCTTAGTTATTCTTGTGTAACACTTACCTTAATCCAACAGATTCCACCTTCAGTATGTCTTTCAAATGTTGTGTTTTAGTCGGAAGATGAACAGGTTTACATTATTATGAATAGGACACCTTCTGCCAAATCCTTTTCCAACCTCACCTCATCTCACCCTCAGGTTCATCAAGGGCTTCATGTACCGCCACAAGGAACGCTGTCCAGAGAACGAGTATTTCCTGGATTATGTTCGCTACTCCTTCCTCATGAAGCTGCACAGGAACCTGCCCAAGAACGTCCTGGACAAAAGCTGGCCGACACCTCCAGCTGCTCTCACTGAGGTACAGAGAAATGCAATGTGCAAATGGAGCTGACAGTGGAAGAAGTGCACTAGAAAATCAAAATAGGATTTAAACAGTCTTTAAAGGCCAAAATCTATTATGATATGTCTATACGTACCCAGTCATGGCCGAAAAAAATTGGCAGTCTGTTTTTGGCGTTCTGTGCGGAAAGCATCAGATTTGGCTTTTTGCTGCTTTTTTGTGTTGATCCAATGCAAACAAAATAAATACATGAGAATACAAACGAAACTGTGATTGCAACAATTTTCCAAGAGACATGCTGTTATCTGACAGAAATGCCAATATTTCTGGCTGTATATCTCTGCTGAAAAGTGAATTATTATGTGAGCTCTGTCTTTAGGCATCAGAGCATTTGCGTAAGCTGTCCATGCAGAACATGGTGTGGAGCTACTGCAAGAAGATCAGTCCTGAGTGGAAACACCAGGTGAGTGTTGTTCAAACACCAGTCAAGACCTGCTCTTATTAAACTTACTATCAGATTTCATGTTTGCTGCTTCCTCTATTGACTGTCATCAATTCTGTGTGAACAGATGGAGCAGAAGATGATCGCCAGTGAGATCTTCAAGGACAAGAAGGATAACTATCCACAGAGTGTGCCCAAGCTGTTTGTCAGCACAAGACTCAGTAAGACTGAGGTTTTTCTAATAAAAAAGATTTTTTTTTTTTGCGATTTCACAGGCGTTATGCTGTACTCTGTGGAAAAGAGTCTAACAGTATGTCTCCTCTTGTTCAGATGGAGAAGACATCAACCCCAAAGTGCTGCAGGCTCTGGGCAGTGAGAAGATGAAGGTTAGTAGACCAAAATCTTTAAACAAATGGCAGTTTCATAAATGCTGTCCATGTGTTTCTTCATTATTAGTGTTTTAACAATGATCCTTCTGTTCCCAGTATGCAGTGCCGGTCACCAAGTATGATAGAAAAGGCTACAAAGCTCGGCCCCGCCAGCTGCTGCTCACAGGCACCACTGCCATTATCACAGAGGAGGGCAAACTCAAGCAGCGCATTGATTACAGTGCTCTGAAAGGTCAGAGGTCAACAGCCAGAGTGGTCATTTGTTAAGGGGGGTGCTTTCTTTTGGATGTTGATCCGTTACAGCTTGTCCCTCCCCTGCAGGTATCTCAGTCAGCTCTCTCAGCGATGGCTTGTTTGTTCTGCATGTGCCCAGCGACGATAACAAACAGAAGGTGAGGCCAAGGACAGATAATGAATTAACCATGAACATTGCTGGTACACAACCTCATCAGATCTGAGGTAGTTTTGCATGAATGTGTCGGGTTTTTAATTGTGTCCCTATGATGGTTTCCAATCAGGGAGATGTAATTCTGCAGAGTGAACATGTGATTGAGACCTTGACCAAGATTGTAATTTGTGCCGACAAAGTCAACAGCATCAACATCAACCAGGGCAGGTGAGAACAGAACAAAGACACAGAGATCCACTTTGTGAGTGGATGGCAGGATGAATTTCAAGTACAGCCTTGATCCTGTTTTTCTGTGTGTTCTAACGTAATGCTAACAGCTGTGTAACACTCCTTTTAAAATATATCCCCAATGGTAAAAAGCAGGAACACCGATAAATGCTTGTTTGGAATCTTAGAGATTTACAGAGCACTTGAATCTACGAGTCTCCTGTTGTCAGTATGAAGTTCTAACCCAGTCTCACTGTCCCTCTGTTGCTTCTCCAGTATAAAATTTTCAGTGGGTCAAGGGCAAGAGGGGATAATAGAC
>NW_018127888.1:3437800-3448028 GCF_001952655.1 Monopterus albus | reverse complement strand
GCTGCTTGTGGCCAAGGCTAAGAATGGACACCTGTCTGTGGTGAGTGGCTTGATTGTTTATAGCTTCACATAGTCACATTACAAAGATTCTGAATCATATGTGTTGATTTTATTTGATTCCAACTGGCAGAACAGCAGTTTCAGAATTAAATCCAAAAACATTTCAATGTGCTGATCGTCACCAAAAAATGAGGATTGTTTGTTTTGATTTCAGCATCCAAATTTGATGTAGAACTTAAGGCTGCGCTTATCAATATTTTATTTTGATGATGGATCACAAGACTGAAAAGTGAAAGAGTTTGCTAATCCTGGCAAACTCATGAAGAATTATCACCTGACACTGCAGTTTCTTTCAGTTCTAGAGAGCTTCTCACCTCTTTTAACTGCGTGTTGTAGTTTTACAGCCCATAAACACCATTCACATCAACCTTGTTTGCAGCAGCTGTTTTCAGAGAGATAAGTTTAATAAACCCACTGTGCGCTGCCTGTCAAGTAGCTAATGGCAGACAGACAAAGATAGCACTTAGCTAGTGAACATCGCAGAGAACTTAGTGGCTAGAGTCAGATGTTTCCTTCAGGAGTCGATGACAAATATGTTTTCAGGACCTTTTAATGTGATTACAGCTTGTTGCTCTGCCTGCAATTCGCTAAAATTTCAATTTACACAGCTTTAATATTTTTACATTTGATCAGCTAATATATTTTTACTGTTTATCAAGTTTTTTTTTTAAGTTTTCAAAAACTGTAAAATTGCTTTCCTGTTCCAGACGGCTCCCAGACTGAACTCCAGATGATGGCCACCCTGACCAAACACACCAGGACCTCTCCATCCACCAATCACATGACTGCAGACCCCACTCTGCCTAAGCCAATCACATGGCTTGTGCTTCCAATAACAAAAAAAAAATCTTGCTGAACTAATTGATATATTTATGTTTATATATTATATTTTGGGGATTAATACTGTTGCTGTTTGAATATTGAGATTTTATATATGAAGCCAAGGAATAGCAAATGTTTTGGTGCGTTTTTCTTGCACCATGCGTGTTTATTGTGCTTTATTTGGGAACATGACCAAGAATAAGATGAGGGCTAGTTGGTGGCTGTTGCCTCTTTTTTCCTTGCTTACTTTTCCTGCCTGTCTAAACAGCTTGAAAGTCTTGCTCAAACTACTTTTCCAGTGGGGGCAGATGAGTTGTTACTTAAGCATGAAGGTGTGCAGAACAAGGCTGACAGTATGTAGGATAACTGTTGAGAGGTTTGGTGACAAGGAAGAATATCTTTTCAGTCAAATGGTTGTATTTTGGTCCAAAATGTTCAGACTGTGACTCACTAAATGAAAACAAATACTGAAATTTTTTCATAAATCAGCATTTCTACAGCGTTTGGATAAGAAGGAAGCTTTTCATAAGAGATTCACTACATTAAATAATCAGTATATGCTGCAAAAATGAACAAAGTAAGTGAGAAAGTGGGTGAGGAAACGGCAAAAGAAAGGCAAAAAGAAAGATGAGAGAATGCAGCAGTCATTTGCCTCGATGCCAGGCGCTTGTGCCTTTTCCTTGTCTAATTTGCTCTGAGTGCAATTTAAGAGCTGTATTATGAAATATGAAAGCCATGATGCTCAGCATGAAGTGCTAAGTATAGATATCCTCTGACAGAAGCAGCATGCCCTGCTCAGAATCATATAACATGCTCTAACATGGTTGAAAACTGCAGCATCTCGCTTTGTAGTTAGATACTCTGCTTCTCCAGCTGCCTACCTCACCTCACCTGTCTGTTTTCCATCTTAGAGAAGTTTACTTTTTGTCACTCCATGATAGAACTGGTCTGAAAGCGACTTTTGACTAGGGCTGACCAATTATATGAGTAGCTATGAGACATAATTTAGACCATAATGTGGCAATAAAACATAATTTTAAGTTGGAAAAAAAATTGAACTTTTTGTGGGCTTCAAATCTGGGTTCAGCTAAAATGCTTCTGAAGGCACAAACAGCGGTTATAGATTGAAGCTGCTAGCGGCTGTGTGTATTTTGACAACTCTAAATGTGAAATTTGTCAAGGAATAGTTTTACATTTTGGGAAAAGGTTATAGTTGGATGAAGAGATTGACACCACTTAATATGTTTATACACTAAATATGAACCAATAGCCAGGAGATGGCTAGCTTAGCTTTGGGAGAACCAGTTAGCTTTTCTCTATTCAGACAATATAAAACACATTATTAATCAAATGAGACAACATATTAATTAGCTTTTTAGGTCCCAATAGGCAGGTTTTGTTTTGTTTGTTTGTTTAACCTTCAAACAGAGATAGGCTATTTTCCTTATGCTAACAAAGCTAATAGTCTCCTGGCTGGCTGCAGCTTCATATTAAACACAGAGGTATGAAAGTCTTTTCAATCAACTCATCTAACTTGAGGCAAAAAAGCACATAAGTGCATTGTCCAAAATGTCAAACTAGGAAAACCTTTTGACACACCACTGAAATTCTCACATCACAAAGCTGTTAACACCGGTTCAAGTTAAAATCCCACTACAACAAACATCTCTGTCTAAACCCAACTCTGATCCTTGACCCCTAATTCTTCTTTAAACCTATAGACCAACTGAAAAAGCCATATTGGTGAAACCTTTGAGACGAGCCTCCAAACTGTTTCCAATAATTTTCTGATCTTTTGTCGAAACCTTGCACAATGACAGAATTTTTTTCTTGGCTCTGGGTGGCGAGACGGGTGCGAAATGCCGAGGCAGCACTGTGCTATTACATTTAAACTGAACTAGCCAAAGACCCTGTTGATTTATACTGATTCTCTGTTGTATGATTTATATGATGTTGTTTTTCTTCAGGAGGGAGATGTGTATATACGGTTTGTGATATAAATGAGAAGTTCAAGCCAAGTGAGGTTTGATGTTGTGAAACATTTGGAGAGACAATTAGCTTTTAGTATTGTTCATTAACATGGTGCCTTGTTGGATAGCAAAATGCTTTCTAGTCTGGTCTTTTGTTGACAGTAGTCGTCAGGCCATGTCTAAAGATTTCCAAGCAGCACCTAAAGGTTTGCTCTTTCTGTGTGTTTAAGCTTTAATCAAACCAAATCGATTTAGAAATATGCACTCCTGTTACCAGTCCTGTCTTACTGTATGCACCAAACCAATGTATAATTATGCCAACACACTAAAGAACAAGATACTAAATATTAAAAATAAATACAAACTGTTAAATGTATGTCGGGTGTTTATTGCTCCCTTCCCTCCTGTTCATGTGTGTTGGTCCTAGTGCTTACCCAAAAAGGGAGGGGGCATTTGACAGTCCCGTCGTGGTTCTCTGGTCAAGGGCCCACCACTGACCCCTTGGCCTGTGCAGGTCTGTTCAATAATCCAACCACGAATTCCTCTATCACTGTCCATCATGACAGTCTAAAAACGTTCAGTATTCTGGTTTGAAGCAGCCAGCAGGTGTCGCCTTTAGTCTGAATTATTCCTCCAGAGGTTTTTGTTTTCAGCTGACCTTTTCCATTGGACCATATCAACCCTGCCTTGATTCTAGGAATTACAAGTAAATACTGATGAGAGTATTTATAGTTGATATACACTGGTGCAGCCTATAGGACAAGGCAGCAGCTACTTGACAAAATTGTCGAATGAGGACAAATATTTCCACTGGCGTTTTGAGATTTTAACTCTTTAGTCAGTCTTTCTCATTTAAACCAAGATGGTTCTGTTACACCAAAAGCGGTTCTATTATTGTCAAAGTCTAAAGCATTGTTTTTGCTAACAATCATTTTAGGTGTGTATTCACAGTCACATACACAGAAAAGGATGGTAAACATCAAGCCTTTAAGTTAACATTCTCTATTTGCATCCTGCCAAACTTTTAGGGGTTTTATTGGCTTGTTTCCGTTTTAGCTACATAATTAAGTGTAGTTCTCTATTGTCATGTTGTCCTATTTTCAGAGAAACTACTTTGTCCCATAATGTTTAGCAGCTGTATGTGTCCAAAGATGTTTGGGGGCGACTGTGGTTCAGTGGGTAGAACGGCCGTCTCCCAACCGGAGGGTTGGACGCTTGAATCTCGGTCCCTGCAGTCCACATGTCAAAGTGTCCTTGGGCAAGACACTGAACCCCCAAGTTGCCCCCGATGGTTAGAGCCATCGGTGTGAGTTGGTTCTGTACCGGAAACAAATTCCTTGTGCGTGTAACATACTTGGCCAAATAAAGGTGATTATCCTTATTATTATCCTTAATATTGTTAAATAACCCACATGTAATATTGCAGCTCTGTGATTGGCTGGAGTTGGTCTCTAGCTCAGCCACAGGCCAATAGGGAGACGCTCTTGTTTGTGCATCGCTCCTGCGCTGCTATAAAGCGGCAGCAATGAAGGATGAGAAGCGAAATAGTGATTCAAAGAAAGCAAAGAGACATCCTACATATGAATTCCCACTGCTACTCTGTGTGTTTATCGCCGAAGGACTTTTGAACCTGCAGAGGCAGATTTGACATAGGACGGAGCGGCTCTATTGTCCCAGAATCCACGGGCTCAGGTAGGCTGTGCGCACCAAGACTGGACCGCACTTCCTTGGAGGAGAGGCTGACTCATATTGGCAAGATTCATAGAAAAAAAAAAATCATAATCTCACGGTGAAATAACCCACCACAAGCATCATTTTTCAGCAAAGTGTTTTCCTTCATTTGGAGCCGTTTCCTGTCACTGTTTTCTTTTGTTTACTGGTTGCAAAGAAGCAAGAGGAACCAACCTGTGACACTATTACCAACTTCAGTGTTTGTCAAATAAATTATTCGCCGTTCTCTCATCATTGATGGTTCATCCTCTAAGTTCGCTGTAAAACATGCGGAGGTGATTAGATCAAATATGAACAACAGCTGAATGTGTTACATCGGTTTCATTCACTTCTCCCGTTTCCCTTTGCTTGGGCACAGTGGAGACGAGCTGGTTTACATGAAAGTTATTTAATTTCTCAAAAACCCCGCTTCATTGCACAAAAGCAGCTGTAATGCGGCAGAATAGCAGCACTGCTATCTGGATGCCTTTTTGTTGTCCGTCGTGCTCTAGTGAACTGTCTCTGTGTCAGCATCCTGATGGTGTTTCCTCCGTATCCTACTGTTGTTGATACCGAACAACTGAGCGCCTCTTCGGTGAAGTGCGTCAAGGTGCTGAAATACAATCAGTGTAGTTCCGGAAGGAAGCGAAATTATCCAAACAATGGCAACATTGTGTATTCTGTTACAACACGTAAGACTTTTATTTTGAAATTAGCGACCGGAATAACGATGCTAAGTCCTGGCTGACTTGACTTTGCAGGGTTGGAGGTGCAGATGGGGTGGGGGGTATCGTGCGGATGATTTCAGTCCAGTTCAGACCAGTTCCAGCGCTGCTCTTCATTCACCGCAATATACTTGGTATTATTGTTCTCAGTGTGATGATGTACACATCTGCTGTTAAAGCATACCACATCCAAGTGAAGTATGGACCGTGCGCGTCCTGTCATCTTGTGCGGGTCTGCATAGCCCTTAGTGCTGGGGGCGATATGTGACATCAAATTTGTGTTCAGACGAAAAGTCTCTCTCATACAAAATAGAAAAATATCGTTAAGTTTTCTCTCTCTTCTTTTCTTCAAGTATTTATTTCCAGCTCACCATAGCTCTTAAAACACCGGAATATAATTTTAAAAAGGGAATAAAAATACGGCAATCAAACGGAAAAACCAGCCAATAATAATTTCTATTATGGATTAAAGTCAGGACATGATTGCATGTGTATCCTCTATAAAATGTGAAATAGCACAGTTCCCACATTACACAATAAAATGGCTTATTATTATTGTTGTTTCAGTTCATTGTTAGTTATAGATTGTGTATCTTATTCTTGTAGGCTAATAAAGTGAACATATGTTTTATATTACCTATGTTTAGAGTTATTCAGATTAGATTATTTATTGGGTTTTTTGTGTGTCTGTATAGGTCTATATGTTTTTAATTTGGTCATATTCACTGTAACCAACCTACTAACCGATGTACAACAGATAGTGTGTCTGTGCAGGAGCACGGAGAATCTCGCGCCGCACCGGTTCGAACCGGCTGGAGCTGGCGTTGCATTCACGTTTAATGGGAATTTCTTTAAACACAGATTTGTTTTTCCCAAATTAGCTTTGTCACTTTCAGCACACGCCACTTCAGCAGTGGAACATTTTGGTTGATGCTTTCACACAAACAATGGGAAACTCCAGCGGGTTAAGTGTTTTTAAATCACCGAATTAAAGCGGGATATTTTTTAAAAAGCTATTTGTTAGCATTACGTTTTAAGAAGCGGGATTTAATGAACGGATGCATCTTCGCATCAGCATTTAGGATTTACAAGCTACAGTTTAATGTAAAAGCTAAGCACGACACCGTTTTTACTAATAAAGACATCTCTAAAATCCCCTTTCTTCCACACCCAACACGTGTGATGAATGCAGCATCAGCGGTGTGGTTGCTGCACGAGTTATGTCACTGGCAGCCAATAGAAGACGCCCTGTTACACCCTCAAACCAATCAGATTTGTCATAGGGCGGGATTGTTTGATAGGCATATGTTTGTGCCCCTTTAAGGCATCATCTGTTTTCATTTTGTGTTTTTTTTTCTCTAAACCACCACCATCATTATCATCACAAGACTAGACATGTATATGGTACAGTCTCAGAAAAAAAACTTCATTGTATAGCCAAAAGACCATGTTGTTGTTGTTAGTTATGCACAGAGCTAATAAAGTTTTGTAGATATCAAATCAAGCAATGAGGCATAATACAACACACTGAAAACATCACTATTTGACTGTCATCTTGTCTCTATTCCCCCATCTTGTCTTCCAGGCTCCAGCAGCCTCCATCACTACCTGTCAGGCCAGAGCACTGCTACCTCCGATCCAGCTGACATGGCTCCCACCCTGGCCACAGCTTTCTCCCGCCGCTGGTGGATGGCGGTGACAGCCGTCATGGAAAACCTGCTGTTCTCTGCCGTGCTGCTCGGCTGGGGATCCCTGCTCATCATGCTCAAATCTGAGGGCTTCTACTCCTACTTGTGCAAAGGACCTGGTGAGTCAACTTCACATCTGTACAAGTTTAACTAATGAGGGTGGGTTAAATGAGTTTCATTTGAGGAGGGTCTTGACCTTTGAGTGGGCTACCTGGTAACTTCACATCATAAAGAAAGTTGGGATGGGGTCATAGCTGTCATTCCCCTTTAAATAAAATATCTGAATATGTTTTCTACCACTACAACTCAAGGTGCTAATGCTACATCTTCACAGAAAGGTTCCTGGTACTTTTTGTTCAATACCAAAGCCCTGGCAAGGACTAAACAAATTGGCCTGCTGGCATTCACTATTGGCAGTGATGTTCAACACTGCAGGCCACATCCCAATAGTTCTTGGTCCCCCCACAACTAGGGACTGCTTAAAGGGATACACAAAATGATACATGTTGTGATGCTTTTGTATCATGATATATTCAAATTTGATATATTGTCCCAAGAGAGAAATTACATATTTTGGTTGATAGAGACAGTGATCACTACTCTCATCCATCTACACTAATACTCTTACCACTACTTGGATTTAACCTGAGTTTGAGTGGGATGTTAACAGGACTACCTTGTATGATGACACCCTGAGTATCTCTGAGCTGCTGAAAAACCAAAGGTTTTCAAGCGGGTGTGGTGTAATTATGGAGATTTAAAGACACAAATGTGGTTACCAAAAGGCTTTTTCAGGACCTGCTCAGGCTTCACTTTAAAAGCAGCCTCAACCTCTCGCTATTCATTAACTCTTGTTCGTATCACATTTTATTCTGTCCTCAGCTAGCTACGATCAAAGACAGGGAGCTGATGCACTCAGTGGCTCATTATTAGTAAGTCAGGTAAAACATAATCGTCATTGCCGTCCTGGTCTCCATTACCACGCAGCAAGTCGATCCCTTCGTTCTCCACAGTGGTTGTCACACAAGCTGTTTTCTGTCGTCAGCTCTTTGATCCTCGAATTGTGTCTGTCTGTTTTTCTGTCTTTGTGCCCTACAAAGGAGCAGAGATGAAAGCCTTGCTGGGTTAATTTGTGTGTATGAAACCTTTTAGTGGTTTGATTGCTCTCACACATTCACTTACACCATCACATGTGAGAGCGAATGAAAGCTGATGATCCACTGGTGTTTTACTAATAGGTACACTGCTACAGTAACATAGTACACTGCTAACTTACATATGACCTGGTGGAGTTTCTACCAATTACAGAAACAGCCATTGCTGCTTATTTAGGTTATACAAAACAAAAAATGAGGTGGTTCCTTATTCAGCAGTTGTTAACAACTGGGCAAAAATGAATGCTAGTAGGATAAGAGGACACTGAATCAGAAATTCAGAGGCCAGTGCTGGACATTGGAAAGTATCTTTGGATTGAGAAAACAATAGAATTTCACCATGTGGCATGACCGACTACAGCATGATTTAGAGTGAGGATCACACCAGAGAAGACATTTTCCTGTTCCCACACAAGGGTTACACAGGAGGGCAGAGATATGCTGAGAGAGAGGTGATTTGGAGACACTGCATGAAGTCACAATATAGATTATTAACTTGTGTGCAAATGTTATCCTGGACACTGTTTCTTCACAGTTAAACTTCCTTAAAGGTTTTGGTTTCTACACTGCGGTTGTATAAGAACAACTTGCTTTTATAAGAGTTAGTGAAACTAATCTTGTACGTCAGCTGAGCACAGCCTTTAGCTTGTGGTTTTTCTGCTCATGTGACATGTATGTGTGCACTGTGTGGACAAAAACGAGAAATGTGCATTCCCTTGTTTAACTCCTCTTTCGTTCTCACCCCCCCCAAACTGTGTGTCCAAGGGAATAAAGGGACAACTTTGAAGCCAAGGAAACAAAACTGTTATTTTAGTCTAATCATTAAACTAGATGACTGTGAGTCTGTCATCAGCTGTAGATGCATACAGAAGAGAAAGGAGTGGCTTCAAAAGTGCAGTGTACAAGCTGTGATTCACCAGGATGAACATTTCAGAGTAGGTTAAGTCAGCCTTTACATGATGTGTTTCCCTGTGTGTGTGTGTGTGTGTGTGTGTGGTCAGTGCTTTCCCCATATTGACTCAGAGTTCCTGCAGCCCCTTGATTAGTCAGCAGTCACGAGCATTGGGGAACAGATGCTGCTGCTTTCTATTAGTCCAATAGGCAGCACTTAATGCTTCAGTGCACCTCAAATATTGACCTGGGAGGTAGAACACATAATACACCTATAGTGACAGAAAGCTCTGCTCACCGAGGGCTTTTGGAAAGTCAGTCTGTCAGTTGATCAAATGCCTCGGTCAAAACTGACAATCTCAATAATTTCAGACCGGCATGAAACGATGTCATCATCAGGTCTACGTTTTAATTTATGACCAAATCTCTGCAGAGCCGATGACATTCCCAGTCCCATCAGCCTTAGTTGCATCTTCTGTTTTGTGCCAATTAGCATTTTAAATGGAGATGTGACAGCATCTGAAACCCCCTTCTTTCTTTAATTTTCCAAAACGGACACCTTCATCCCCACCTCACATGGTCACTGGCTTGATCTGCAGAGGTGAGAACATAAGCAAGATCTGAATTTGTCTCTCAAGCTCTGTGTACAGTCTTTAGTCTTTACATTTTACCCACTTTGCGTGTTTGCAACACTATGAATCACTTCCAAGGTTTTTTTCATAGACTGAAACTCTTGACCTTGGAATGAGCAGTTGACAAAATCATCCCAGGGGTTTCATTTGTAGCCGGAGTTTGTTCAGTAATCACGGATTTGTAAATGGAATTCTCTACAGTGACAACCAGGCAAACACTAGTTGTTAACGAAGTTTGTGTGGCAGGATTGAAAACTCCAGAGCAACTACTACATTCTATTGATTTGCTCTATAATTAGGATGCACTTAAATACACTGCATCACAATAGAAGTGGATGACTTTAATGAAAGCCCACAGATGATTATAGCTCTGCTTTCTCATACTGCAGCTCATATGTCTCCCTCAGTGAAGTTATGCTCCTGCATTAAAATAACACTGCAGATGTTCATTAGACCACATTAACTTTCACCTACAGGACTCGAGCCTGTTTTATTTACAAGGATGCATTAAATAAGACATAACCACTTGCTGTTATTCCTCTAACGTCCCCCTTAACCCAGAGACCAGCGTCAACA
>NW_018127888.1:3392507-3437762 GCF_001952655.1 Monopterus albus | reverse complement strand
CACACTGCTCTGTAAGAACATAGAGGCAAAGCTGATGTTTACTAGAGATTTTAACTGCTGTTGACAACTTGCCCTCGGGACAAAAATGTAGAAAACTCTCTGATGACTAAGTACTTTGTAGCACATCCCACCTCAATCCAGATGCTGAAATTTGGGAACTGCTGAGTCTATCGGTTTAAACGAAAACAAGTCAAGGTGAGTGACGAGCTGTTTTCCTTGCTCTGTCTGTGTTGATACCAGCAGAGTTTCACCAGAGGCAATGTCCTAAAAGAGCAGATAGACGAAAATAGACCGTATGAACTCAGCAGACTGTTTACAAGCGATCCTGCAGCAGGAGGACTGAGTTCCACTCCACCGTGCAGACGTTCATGTGTGACTATTTCTGGCGCCCGTGTACCCTGTATTGTGTTGTTTTCCCACCTGTTTGTTTACATGACCTTAAATAAGTCTGCTGGCTTTTCCATCGACAGCTCAGTTCCCAGAGAAGGAGGTGTAAATGTAGAAGCTCAGGCCTCACAGAGCAACATTAGGAATGAACTCCCTTGAAATACCAAGAAGCTGTTTAGTTTAGATCACACTGTAACATTTACAGTGGTTCAACAAGTCAACAGTCTCTTTTAAGACTTTGTTAATCATAATTTTTAGTGCACATAGACTGATGATCCATGATTTGTGCAGCATACAGACTTTCACAAGTTGATTTAAAGCTGCATCTCTTATGCAAAAACACTCAGAAGCACATAAAAATGATTCCAATGTTGCATTCAGATCCTTATTTAGGATAAAGTAAAACAATTTAAAAGTATTTAATTACAAGCAGAAGTCCTGTATTTTTATTTACTGAAAATAAAACGACAGAAATATTATTAGTGACTAAAATAACTCAATAATTATATTTAACATTAAAGCCCCCTGAGAATTATACTGATGTATTAATTTGCATAAAGTGGAAACACTGCAGTAAAGTATATGTACATAGCATATAAGTAAATGTACAGACAGTAGTTACTTTCTGCCTGTGTGTATAAAACACTGCAGACTGGACATAGTGGTTAACTTTAGTGTGTTGTTTGCAGATGATGATACAGTGTTACAGCATTTAACATAAGAAACCAGTTAAGAACAGTGTTTTCTTATGTCACAGCTCAAATAATCTAAAGGCCTTTTCTCTGTGCTTTCTTTTTTTTTTTGTCACAACCCAGAAAACAGCTCCAGCCTCAACATGTCCAACACGTCCACTGCTGAGGATGACAGGCCAGCTGAGCAGGAGCACCTGGAGATGAATGGCTGGTCCATCTGCAAGGAGCAGGACGAGATGCTCAACCTGGCCTTCACTGTGGGCTCTTTCCTGCTGTCTGCTATCACCCTTCCCATGGGCATCGTAATGGACAAATACGGACCACGGAAGCTGAGGCTTGTAGGCAGGTCAGACTGGATTTAAAAACTAAATCTGACACGATGTGTTGACAGTTAAGGTCTGGTTGTTTTGCCTTATTTATGCCCATTACTCTGTGTGTTACCAGCGCCTGCTTTGCCTTCTCTTGCCTTCTCATCGCATATGGAGCAAGCGATCCCAACAGTACGTATCTCTGCTCATGTCATGTCAGAGTGTATCGATATGGCGGTGACACAGGATGTGTGGGAGTTGTCATGTGTCTGTGTCACTAATGTGCCTCACAGATCTGTCCATCCTGATCTTCTTTGCATTGGCGATGAATGGGTTCGGAGGCATGTGCATGACCTTCACCTCTCTGACGGTAAGAAAGGTTTAAAGAGATTACAGTGCTGTGCTGTACTTACATTTTGAGAAAGAAAAGAAACGGTGTCAGCTGAATGTCAGTGTCAGCAAGCCAGTATAGCATAATACCAAGATGTGAGAGGAAATGAGGAAAAAGCAGAGGTGATGGAAGGGTGGAGGGAGGCTTAAGAGGCGGGAGGAGTGATGAAGAGTTGGAGAAACAAGAGTGTCAGTGAAGAGAGAAAGAGAGGAGAGACAGATACATTACAGGTCAGGAATGTGGGAAAAGATGGATGAAGAAGGAGAGAAAGAGGAAGATGTTTAGTGGAAGAAAAGCCACTATCAGTGATGTGCAGACCAGGGAGAATGGAGGGATGGAGTAGACAAGGAGAGCCACAGTGGAGGTGATCTCATCAGAAAACGCTGCATCGAGAGAGAGAGAGCGAGTGTGCATTAATGATCTAGTATTCACCAGTTGGTTGCAAGCAAAAAAAAAAAAAAAAGGGCATCCCCTCATTACTATTTAATTCACACAAGGGTGTGTGTGTTGTTGACATCCCAAGTCTAGTTGCTCTAACAAGCCCTGTCTCTGATTTCTTTATCTCAAAGAGAGCAGAGACAGACCGTCAGTGAGGAAACAAACAGGAAGCAGCAACAGGGGAACTGTGTGTTTGCATGTGTCTCCCCACCCTTGCATCTCTGTTTCCTATTCATGCTGAACTGATTGACACACACTCAGACACAGAAGTCGCCCAGCTGGTTTGCACCCCGCCCCCCCCCCATCAGCCCCCCCCACTCTCAGCCTAGTTGTTTTTGTCTTCTCCACTTTCAGCTGCTCTCACTGTCAAAAGTGTCTTGTGTGTCAGCGCTATGTGTGTGCAACTGTGTGTTGTTGTAGCTGTGGAGCACCTCTAACCTACTGCAAACTCCTACAGCTCACTGGATGCCTCAACAAATGTTTTGCTTACATTGCAAACATTTTTGCACGAGTGTGAGAAAGAGAGATCAAGACAGAGCAAGTGTTTTTGTGCTTTGTTCTGGATTTTCCTGCTCTTTCCTGAATTCTGTGGGGTAAGGGTTGTTACTGAGGAAAACAACTATTATAAGAAACTGTAGCCTTTATTTCCTGTGGGGCTGCAGCATCATGTGTCACTGTAATTCCTCAGGTGAAGGTGACCCAGACAATTCGCCCAGTGTGTGTTTCAGTAATTCTGGAGGAGAAACAGAGATTTCTTTCAATCTATTCTCATTGTGCTGTCTTTGTGTAGTTCTGTTCCTTTCTTACTGCGTCTAATGAGCTAAACTGGACTGTTTGGCTCCGTCCCCTAGTTCTGATTTATTTTATCTTTATTATTATTTTTTTGCTTGGCTTCCTTCTTGACACACACTCAGTACTTAGTGTCCTGGCTGTGATGGAAAACAGGTAGTGAAGCATGTGGAGCGGGGAGTATTCCCTCTCTCCTCTTGATTCCTCCCATTATGTGCTTATAAACAGTTTCATATTACAGATAATATCTCCTTTTCCTTTTTAAATGTTCTCAAACAGACTCCACTCTATAGACACACATCTACAGGCACATGTGAAGCTCCTCCTCTTGTCCTTCATCTCCCGTGTGGCACATGTTGAGCCCTTTCTCCTTACTAGATTTGGAGCTCTGCTCTGCCCTAATCAGCTTTCTGTCTGATGTTTTATAATGTGTATTTCCCCTGTTTCCACTCCTTTTCTTCTGTGCCACTGGGAACGCTCTTATGTGCCTGCTAGCTACTTGACTGATCATCTAACTGATTTGCAGCCTGAAACTGTCACCACTCTGGCGATTGATGTGTGTTTAGTTGAGAAATCTAAATGTTCTTCCTAATTAATGAGCTTGTAACTTGGAGGCAGGGCTGAGAAACTAGGAGGGATTTATTGTTTGGTGGAAAATTTATGAAGCACACACAGCACTTCATTGTACCCAGTGAGGGACGATAACAGGGACAGATGAAGAAAGGACAGTGTGTTATGTTGACTGAATGTGAGCAGATGAAAGGAAGGGACTGAGGGGATAAGTGGGGAAAGGATGAATGAATGCCGAAGGTCAAGTGTTGCTCAGTAATTTGAAATTGGAGTCCACACAGAGTGGCAGTCACTAATATCAGGCTCATGTGGACGTTTGGGAAGTGGTGTGAATCTGGCAGCAGGCTGTTCCACGTGACTGCTGGATCTAGTCTTTATGTTAGGGTGCAGTTGTAATTAGTTTAAATCCCTTCTAGACACAACGGTGTACCTGTTCAGAGATATCTACACCCTTTCAAGAACTTATTTCTGCTGGAAACGCTTGTGCTTTTTTGTGTTTTGGTGTTAGATTCTAATGGTTACAGACTAAAAAGATATGAAGCTCAGAATTAAAAACATAAGACCTCTAATAAGAGGGAGCAAAACATGAGGGCAAAGCTATGGAGGTATGCAGTCTGGTGTTCGTCATCTGATGTTTGCTAATGTTACAATCACTCGGCTGCTTTGCATGATAGCTGGAGTTCTATCCTGTGCGTCACGCCAGGACTGGTCAGAGCTGGTTCACAGTCAGCCAGCAGCCAGCAGCTGAAGTTTCCACTTGCTGCAGCAAATCCTCTTCCTTATTTCATTTCTCTGTTCTTTCCTCTCAATCAGCTCTGGCCAGTTGCTCCCCCCCCCAATACCTGGTTGTAGGCTCAGCATGTTTTCTCACACCACAGGTCTCTTTGTCACACTACACTCTGCCTTCTTCGTTTCCAGTTTTAACACTCAGCACACACTGAGTTACTCTTACAGAATATGTGCAAAAGTAAAGGACAACAACAGGAACAGTCAGACATGAACAACATTCAGCACTCTCATCCAAACAAGCCCAGATCACAGCCAAGCAGGTTTCAACAGGTGGCGGTGAAGTAAACACATATTACAGCATTAACAAAAGTCTGATCCCATGCTAACAGCCTTTTTGAGGCTGTACTTACCTAACTGCTAATATGCTAACTTGCTCATAATGCTAACATGCTGATGTATTGCAACTATAATGTTTACCATTCTCAACCTCTTACTTATTAGATTAGCAGGTTGGGTGAAATGAGTGGGTTTGACCTCTTTCATTACATTGCTGATTGTAAAACATTGCTGGTTTCATTTACATTTCTCCTGGACATTTTGGCAGCAGCCCAAGAGCTGGTGGAGTGTTTTTAAATAGGCTAACTCTAAATCACCCAAAAAGGTTTCTTCCAAAATATTTGTTTCATTCATATATATAGTACATAACCAATAACAGACGTATTTGACATATTTTTTGTTCTGTGAAGAGTTTGTTTAAACTTGCCTCATTCACACGTGTGAGTTGCTCAATAGAATAAGAATAGAGCTGGTTTTACCTGGGTACTGTTCAAACAAAACCTTAAAATAAACAGATCATTTTACTGATAAACTCTTTCATCATTTTAAGAATATGTTTTGTGTTTTCTTGATTAAATCACATAAATGCCAGCACAAAAAAAAGCTGCACCTGCACCAACTGGAACCTGATCTCTTATCTCTAGGTGACTACTCTTAAGCTAAAATAGACATTTAGTGGCTATCCAGACACTGAGCCTGTCCATGTTTGTACCCTTCCACTCTCTGCATGGACATGCTGTGACCACAGAGATAACAAAAGAGCTATTCAGAGAAGAAGAAACAACAAAGTGGATGGAAAGTGTTATTATGTTAGAGAGGTATCTACACTCACTAGTGCACTCTGTCTTCTCCTTCAACATTCGCACTGGACATAAATGTACCGACTCTGATATTTGTGGTGCAAATGATACTGGGAGACAATTGAAGATGAATAAAGCCTGCGTTTAATGAGGTAGAAAAGAATAGGTGGGGTGAAACTTTCAGAACAAATTCTTGGATTGCCTCTGGTTAGGAACTTTGTGACACATAAGTAACACAGGCAGGATATTCCCTTAACGAGACAGAGTGCTGATCTCCAAAGGAACATCTTGTTTAAACCTTAACAGAGATTAGAATTTACAGACTGATTTTTTTTTTCTTCTGAGCAGCAAAGTCCATGTCCCCTCAGGATGAAACGTTAGCATTCTGAAACTACACTAAGCTAATATTAATCCATATGGCTGGTTTTCATGAGCCAGCAAGAACATAATGTAAAATGTGTTTTCATTAGAGTTGGTGACCTTTCATTGGCCCTAAAGATCACCTTAGAGTGTTTAACCAGTGTGTTACTCTTACTGTACTGTTGACAACCTGAAGCCACAGCAGGTTCTTTGTTCACAAAGTCACCTGTCTGCTTGACTGATGGGTTATTGACGACTTCAGCAACAAAACACTGTTATCTGCTTCTTGTCAGTTCGGGCATCTGCTCTTCCCATCAGTACACACACGCACGCACACACACACATAATCTGCTAAACCCATTAATCCCTGCTTCTTCTTTCATTAGCAGACCAAACTGGTTTCAGCAGCTGGCTGTGACTCAGACCCAGTGACCCAGACACACTCACAGTGACGTATGCGTTTCATCGAGTCGACACTCAGCAGCCTCACGAGGGCCAGCTGTGGCTTTTCCTCAGGTTTTGACATGTTGCTGTAATCACAGATAGTTTGTGGTTTTCACTCTGGCCCTGCACTTGTTTGCTCACATGGATTTGTTGTTTTTTCCCACTTGTGCATTTGCATAAATTATTGCCAGAGATAACAGCGCTTCTCTGGAACTAACCTGTTCACAGAGAAAATAAACAAGCCCAGTTGTATTAGTGGGAGAGACACCATGGCCAAGAGGTTAGGGACTGACTTGTCCACTTTGCAGTAGCCTTATTCTTATCTATGCTGAATATTGGAACCTAAATGGGGAAACTGGACTAGTGACTTAGAAACTATACAAAAACTACTGGGATGGTGAGGGGGCGTAACCTTGGGCTTTTTAAACACTTAAAACAATATGGACCCAAGTTTTATCATTTATTTTTCAAATGTCTTCAGAGAATATCAAATGATTCAAGGTTTTCTGAGGCTAAGGAGCAAAAGTTTTAAAAGATAAAACCATATCTGTTATAACGTTATTAGCATGTTAGCACATTTTTAGCTTAGCAAAAGCTCATTGACAAAGGTTGTTGATTGACGGGTCATTCCTGTTGCCAGCTTATGTTTCATTCTGAGATGACGTTACATCTCTGTTAGTTTTCAGCAAGTCATCATTGTCTTTACATTCATTCTGATATGTCACCTTTTCCCGTTCACTCTGCTTAGGCCCGCTGTAAAAACACTTAGGCACTGCACTAAGCCTCTCTGTGATAGGGAAAGCCCTGATAAAAGCATTACTTCCAAAAACCTGCACTATCTTTAGCCAGGAAGAAAAATGGCTTTCCACTTTTTCTGAGCCCTTCAGCCCTGTAATAATTTTCATACAGTCCCTGACATCAAACCTTACCCTGCTATTATTTGAGCTCTTGCAAAAGACTGGACATAAAAAATGTGGCATGTTAAAGAATGAGGAAGTGGGGAAATGTGAGCCTGTTGACTGCGTAGATATCAGGAGTTGGCCTTGATTTATCATGACCACATCATGTTTGCTGAGCTAGACACAAACTAGGCCAAAAGTAACGGAGCTACAGAGGAAGAGGAACTTAAGAACTCCTGGCCCTTTTCATTTTGGAAGTCCTGGCAGTGGTGTAACAGTTTTCTATCTTACCTTTGGTCCAATTATTCTGAGGAGTGATGTCTGTGTCGGGTGAGAGGGTTCAAGCAGCTGCCTAACAAGCTGCACCCTGTGGTTACCAAACGGCTGGACGGACAGATAAAGACAATGAGGGAGGAACTGGAGGGAATTCTGAGCATAGCTTTGCAATTCATGACCCATAATAACATTATATGTTTTGAACTTCCTGCCTTTATGGTTTTCTCCAGGGAACCGCTTCGCTCACTGCCAGTGACTTGGAGTTTGCTTTTCTCTCCTCTTTCTAAAAATCCTATATTGTAATCAGAATCAGAATAAGAATCAGATTTATTGGTCAAGTACATTAAACATACAAGGAATTTGACTCTGGTGCAGTGATTCATAATGTGCTTTTGTAAAGCAGCAAGAAAATATATGTATTCAAATAGGAATATACTTTACAGTATGTACAATCAAATGGGGGGGGGGGGCAAAAACAATCTATTTCTAATTATCTATACATATTTACACATTATGGCAAAAGAGCTTTAAGGTAAATATGTACAGTGGTTATATTTACAATTATGGCACTGGGGGAGTCTCCTCTGTAATCTCTAAAATGGCATGAATTAAAGTTCACACGGACATATGTTAAGCCACATGTTTACTCTTTGCTGTTTACTTCATGATGTTTACAGTTTGAAGTTGCCTAGTTAAAAACAGCATGTACTCACAGCTCAAGTTGAAGGTTGAGTGTCATTATGCAAGATGAGTCTGGCTTTTTTGTCCCTGCACCATTTCAAATACTGGGACACAAACAGTGTGAGAAACGCCCTGCTGCAAGCAGCACAGTTTGTACTTTGTGGTGACAGGCCTACCAGTAGTACCAGAACTGTTTGGCTAGGTGTGTGCAGAGCAGGGAGGTTTGCTAACATAAGATAACCAGACCAGGTGAGACTGCAGCAGCACAACTCCTAAGTCTTTTCAACTGAGCAAAAGAGTGTTTCATTCTTAATTATTCTTTCAAAAGTTACAAAGTTTTGCTTTAAGTCAGTACGATGTGGTGCCTCTTAGTGCTGCAGCACAGTGTGCAGTGCCCACACAACATTTTTACTGCTTCAAAGGCAAAAATCCTCCTTGTTCCATCAGTGAAGCACTTGGGATGATACACTTCAAAACGTTTTCTATACTCCCACAGTGAAATTGGAGAAGCTCAAGATCAGTCTGTGTTTCTGCTTGTTGTTGAAGCAAGTGGGAAGTTAATTGCTCTCCTTTAAGTCCCAGGCTAATAGTGTGTCATAATGTAAACAAACAGCGATGAAGACTGAGATTGTCAGTTTTGTTCTGAATGCACCTTTATGGAGACTTTCTGTGTATTATGTTTATGTTTATAACCTTACTCCTGTTTGTAATCCTGCTCTTGCCATAGCTCCCCAACATGTTTGGAGACCTGAGGTCAACCTTCATCGCCCTGATGATTGGATCTTATGCCTCCTCTGCTGTCACCTTCCCTGGCATTAAGGTAACATTTGATTGCACAGTCATTTACATCACCTGATTCTTGATTTTATCATAAATATGATTTATTGATGATTTAAAGGGCACCGCACACAGGCAGCTTGTGACACGTTAAAACAACCACACCCATTATTTTCAGTGAAAGCCAACACACCAGCGGCGAACTGACGTGCGTCATTGCAGGCTGATGTGCGACAACATTTTAGGATATACTATTGTCCTATTTTTCCAGCACTGATGCCCTCAAAGGTGTCAAATGTTGAAGTACTTGCCCATTTCGGTAGTCCCACACTGAATTCATGCTGCTCCCAGTGTGTGTTGGGGGGCCACAATACAGCGCCACCTGTGTGCAGTGCCCTTAAGAAAGAATAATCACAGAATGTGTCATTCATTCTTCATTTTACTATATTTTTTTGGCATCATCTGCCCATCTGTAGGTGATCTATGATCTGGGTGCCACCTTCATCTCCATCCTACTGGTTTGGGCTGGCTGTGCCTGTCTTGTCTTCCTCAACTGCTTCGTCAACTGGCCTCTGGAACCCTTCCCCGGCCCAGAGGACATGGATTTCACGTATGTACACACACGCACAGTCAAATAGACATTACAGTAGGTGCTAGCTATCATTATTAAGCTGCCACTGTGATGACATTAGTTAACCTAAATGTATTCAGGCTGAGCACAGACAGCCTGGATTCTCTACAAAGATCACATACACATGTATTAGATTACACAGACATCCCAGGAAATCCCAGTGTAATGCAGCAGAGTCCAAGTGAGCCCGAGAGACAGGAAAGACCATTAAAAGAGATGATCAGCTGCTCTCATTCACCTGGATCTTGTCTCCTTCTGTCTTTTCCCTTGTCATCCATGTCTGCAGTTTGTCCCTTCCCTCCCATGTTCCTATTCCTTTTTCATTACATTTGCTTTGGTGAATATCATCTTTTATCTTGCTGTCTTCTTTCACTGTTCCCTCAGGGTGAAAATCAAGTTCAGCTGGCTGGGCTTTGACCACAAGATCACTGGGAAGCAGTTTTACCGGCAGGTGACCAATGTGGGGCGTCGTCTCAGTGTCGGCAACGCCATCAAACAGCACCAACAGCCGACTCAAGACCTGGCCACGCAGGAGGCCAACAAGCTGTGCCTGTCCACTGTCGACCTGGAAGTGAAGGGCAAGTCCAAGGAGGAGAGTAAGTCTGAAACAGAAGACCGTAGACGTTTTGTAATGTCAGGAATCAGTAGCAAGTTGGTAGTGAAAGTAAAAATGTGGAAGTTGAATGAAATGTGTGTTGCTTGGAAGATTTCTAGTACTGCTTTTTGTTTGTACAAGCTCATTCACAGCTTCTTCAAAAATCCCCAACATGCTGCTAACAGAACGTCAGTGCTGTCTGCATATCTGTGAGACAGAAGACATCCAAATGCTGCAGAGCTTTCCAAAAACAGAGCAGTCAGCAGAAGTGCTGCTTGAGCTGAAATGACTCAGTGTTGAGCAAAGGCTGTCCCACTATTTGTTGTGTCCTCTTTGCCAACTTATGAATATTCATTCAAGCATGTCAAAAGCCAGTCTGCTGGTTGAGTCGGCATTGTGAATGAATTGAGCAGGAGAGCTGCTCCGTGCCAGATTTGTCTAAAAGCGGACAAAAGCTATACAGACGAGACTTTGTCCCACGCTCATGGGATGGACTGTCAGAAACAAGCCATTAAGCTATTTGGTTTGTCTTACACAGTGAATGTTTGTAAGATTGTTGGATATTCACCATTAATACGGATGTTTGATTTTGAAAGCAACTTGACCATGATATGCAATGCAGAAGCCTAAAGTTTTCATATAAGTAGGAAATCTGCAGTTACTTATTGTATTTTTAAAAGCATTTTATTCTGAACGAATCATTCATACAGAAGAATTTAACAGAACATGGTGAGATCTTGTTATTCTCTCCTGATTCAGCAGCAAGTCAATAAATATAATGATAGTGAATCAATATACAGCCCTAGTCACACACATGGGAAGCTAATACAATAATAAAGCTGTTAAAAATGATTGTACACTGCATAAGACAGCATGAAGCAAACACAACTGCATTCAATTTTACACTAGCAAATGACTAAGTGTAATGTGAAGGTTGTCGCTTGTAGTGACAAACCCACAGAGAATTGTCACACCTCTTAGCTACACAGAGCACTGTGGCTTTTTTCTAATGGTTTTTCTCATAGATTGTACGGCATTCAAAGTACACTTGTCAGTCTAATTTTTAGCTGCAACAAACAGTTGTTTTGTGTAAAAAAATCTCGGATAATCCTCCATCCATCCATTTTCTTCCGCTTTATCCGGAACCGGGTCGCGGGGACAGCAGTCTAAGCAAAGATGCCCAGACTTCCCTCTCTCCAGACACTTCCTCCAGCTCCTCCGAGGAAATGCCGAGGCGTTCCCAGGCCAGCCGAGAGACATAGTCCCTCGGGAACAGATACTCTCTGATAATCCTGCAGGACCAAATTGCAGAAACTTATTGTCTAACCGATGAACAAGGAAGGGTACTGAGCTTCTAAAAAGCCAGATGTTTTTCTCAGGATGTTTTTCTCTTGGAGACCAAAATGGAGCTAAAAGGAAAGTGAATACTGGACTTATATTTATCAGATAAACAAAAACATTATTAATCACTATTCAGAGTACTATTGATGTAAAGCTGGAAAGTCAGCAGCATCACCTCTTAGCACTGAAAAAGCTCTGCATTTGACCTACAGTACATCTGTACAAAACAATTAGCAACAAGTGCCCCTCACCTCCCTCTGGTACACCTAAACTACCCTTTTACCACTGTCCTACATCCATGCTAAGCTAACCTTTGTTACCCCTACACCTCCAGGCCTCCTCGGGCCCTCCTGGCTCCCACGCTGGGGTCAGGGAGTCCCAGTGGGGGCGGTCTTGCTGCTCCCCTGGCAGTCTCTTTGGTAACAAGCGGACCGTGGAATCGGTTCAGACCCTGTTCCTAGAAAGGCCTCTCAGGAGGTGTGTTGTGTGCTGGCAGGCAGCTCTAGAGAAGCATTGGTGAAGGCTGAAGTGACAGCCAGTCCAAGTGTGTGTGTTTTAGCTCATAGTTGGTTTCATAACAGCTGGACACGTTCCATCTGTCAGTAGCTGTAAAGAGGCCCATGTTACACACTTAGACACCAGCTGGTGGTTTTTATGGCATTAAGGAGACTAGAGCACTAACAACACCAAACTGCACTTTAGTACTTTTGCTTTAAAAAAAGTATTAAAAAAAACAACAAAAAAACAACTTCTACCGAAATTCATGCCCACCTCAGGATGAATTACAATAACTTTGGTGATCCCTGACTTTTCATCTTTTGTTCTAATCAACCAATGTTAGCTAAGGTTGTGGTCATTGTAAGCATTATAACATCAGTAGTAAACACTGTCATTGTGAGTTTGTTAGCTTGGTTACATTAGCATTTAGTTAGCACAGCCTCAGAATGTGTTATTTGTACTCTGAATATAGTAGCTAACTATCAAGGATGTCTATGTAAAAGTGCTTATGAAACATTATAATGCCTTGCAAGCATGACTTGTTACTGAACTTATGCCTTTATTGAGCCTTAGATGGATATCTGTGGTTCTGGGTAATAAACCCATCTGCCCATCTGTGTACTCACCACTAATAGGTGTGTCCTGTGGTTCACCATATGGGTAGTTGTATCAATTTTCTATTTATATTTACAAATCTGTTTAATGATCAGCTTTTTCTAGAAGTCACCTTATCCACTCAGCTTCTCATTCAGGTTAAGATGTGTTACCATGGCACCCAAGAGCCAGTGGGAATATTTATATCCACCATAACAATAGACTTACCCTGGGGTGGAAGTGCACTGCAGTTTCCTGTCACATCAAAAGAATTTAGAAAGTAAAAAAAAATGTGGGGGCTTATAGATGACTGTGTTGTACATGAAGGTGCTGATACATTACCTGCAGACTGTGGAGGCTTCAGAGGGGTCACATTTAAGCTGTGTGTTAAAATGCAAATTTTGGAGCGCTAATTGAATATAAATGTATGATGTAAATGCCTCTTGAGCAACATTTAGTTCATCATTTGGCACTAAAGTTCTCCAGTTAATGCTAAATATATTTTAGGATCTGCAGTTCTTAAGAGTAAGGTGACACCTAGACTCATTTTTAACCTTAACACTGTATTTCTCACTTTTATGTTTTAAACATAGCACTCCCTACACAACCCTTAGAGAAGAGGTTTAGTGGGGGAACTCCATCGCAGTTCAGTTCAGTTTCTCACGACAAGAAGAACTACATATGCAGTGAAGATAGTTTAATAATGTCCTCTGCTGCTCCGGAGGAGCTTCCCAAAGTTTGAAAAATAACTCTAATCATATCACTGGGGTTATCTTGGCTCTGATTTGGAGACAGCTTTACAGAAAACCTGCATTACAAACTGGAGGTGCTTAGTTAGAAAGAAGTCTGCATTTAGGAGGCAGGAAATGTTGCTAAGAGATGCAATTAAATTACTGTACATTATGGGAAATGTACTATCCAGTGTTTTGGGGTCTATAAATAGGGATATCTTGGCCCCCGCAGCTTTGATTTTGATCATTCTGTTTTAAATGCGTCTTTTATGAGTCTCATACATTACGGAGGTTCAGTGCTAGTTCACTGGAGTAACCCTTTAGGATTTTACTTTTTACATATGGTCCAGCATTGGGATGCTTATTCAAAAGTAATATCTGATAGATGTCTATAATGTAACCAGAATTATAAAAGCTAGTATTTCTGCAGAATGCTCGTTTTCTTTGCTGGAACATGTATTAAGTCCAGGAGTTTTACAGTTTATGAAAATACTGAAATGTTGGTTTTGCACCAGGCAAACATTTTATCCTTCTGCGGAAACAGCCGATAACTGTAATAAGTGGGTGATCATGAAAATATATTGTAATATACAACCTGATGCTAGATAACAGACATAAAAAGGTTTGCAGAGGGCACACTGTATAATGAAATCACAGAGAATCATACTGAAGACTCATATGGGCCTTGGCAGTCCATAACTTTTCACTGTTTATGATGTTTACTTTCATTTAAACAACCACTTTGTGCCATAAAAGCAGCAGGAACAATCTCATTCTAATAAATGTAAACAAACCTGTCACGGTCAGTATTTGAGATGTTTCGTAATATGTCAGTGTATTTGTGGTATATTAGCAAATTGATCTGATCTAGTGCTGACTCTAACGATCCCATCTCTCATTTCCTCTGCAGCTCAGTCCTTCATGAAGAGTATCTACAGTTCCATCTTCTTGCTGAGCCTCATCACAATGTGTGTGACCCAGTTGCGCCTCATCTTCTACATGGGAGCCATGAACACCATCCTGGAGTCCCTGACAGAGGGAGACCTTGGCACAGGTGTGTTATGTGTGTGGATTAAACGGTATATTAACACAGATGGTGTGCTGTGAATGGTTGTTTTTTTTATCTTTAACATATGATGACAGACATTTAATTGTGCTGCTTTGAAGTCTGTTTCTTTCTGCTTTCTAGCACCTAATAATCCTCTACAGCTGCCTTCTGCTCAGCTTGTTGCCCTGTCTTTCCTTTTCCATTCATCTCTCTTGCTCTTTCTCTTTTCCTGACATGCTGGCTTCCTGTTGCTGTTGCAGTGGAGAGGATGCATGTAGGTAAGAGACTTAATGCTACAAAGCTCTAACCACAGACTCTCCTCGGTTCCTCTTCTCAGACATCTGTCTTCTTTGTCTTGCGAGAACATAACATTTTTAGTAAAATGTGTGGTCACAAGCCGAAAAACCATAAAGCATAAAATCTTCCTGTCAGTGTCCAGTGTGTTTGCTTGTGCATCGCCCTCTTCACTAAACAATTCTTATTTAAAAGCAACAGCCTCAGAACTTGACATAATAAACATAATAAGTCTGTCCATACTGTTGTTTGTCTCTCAGTGAGCATCTACACGTCCGTCTTTGGCGTGCTCCAGCTTTTGTGTCTGGTCACCTCCCCTGTGATTGGCTACGTCATGGACTGGCGGCTCAAAGACTGCGAGGATGAGAATGACAAGAGTGCCGAGAGGTTAGGTTGCTCACATAAACATGCACATTTAGTCTGAGAGCAGAGAAGAAGAAGATAACACACATACTCTGTCTGGTATTATATCTATATGTAACTAATGTATCTGGTCGATTAGGGAGCCTGGTCAGCCCCGTCGCCCTGACAAACAGATCCAGAAGATTGTCAATGCTACTAGAGCCTTCATCTTCACCAACCTGCTCCTGGTTGGCTTTGGAGTCACCTGCATCATCCCTAACCTGCCCCTTCAGGTACATACACACACACACACACACACAGGATAGAGATCTGTGTTATTTCTCTGAACCTTTTGGGGAAACACATTTCCTCCCATGCGCAGCTGTAGCGTCCTCACAAAAACAGTTAATACTGCAAAGGGGGAAAGGCTGAGAGATGTACACGATGTTCAGGCAGAAGAATGAGCGCTGTATAGTACATGATGTTCAGATAGGAGGGGTTCACATGGCATGCAGCTCTTAATATTTCTAAGTACTTTAGTGACATCTACTGGACAATGGAGTCATTACATATTACTTGCTAGTTCCAAATCTCATTTAGTATCTGCTATTTCTCACTGTCAGCTGACCTGGTACCTAATTCAAAATGTGTATTCTCTTTTCAGATTCTGTCCTTTATTTTGCACACTATTGTCAGAGGTTTCATCCACTCTGCCGTCGGAGGCCTCTATGCTGCTGTGTAAGTGCCTCACGTGCTCAAAGGATGATGTGAAAATACACAACAATACTGTATAAAACTACAGTACCATAGAATTACTAGATATACTACATAGCCAAAAGTATGTGGACACCTGGATGTAACACTTTTGTGACGTGGAACATCTCATTCAAACCCTGGGTGTTGATCGGCTACTGTAAGAGACTCCACTCTTCTGGAAAGGCTTTCTACAAGATTTTGAACCTGGCTGCAGGGATTTGCTCTCATTCAGCCACAAGAGCATTAGTGAGGTCATCGATGTTAGGTGTTAAGGCCTGTTACACCAGATTTGCAACATGCAAGCTGCAAATTGCAACATGATATAATATCTTTCTTTGTTACTTTTGATGCATTCTTTAATCAAAACAATTAGCTTTGATAAATATGTGGGATATCCCATAATTGTCAGTTATGTCCACTGTTGATCAAAGGTATTCTCACTTGATAAGCAGGCCCATATGAAAAGTGTTCATACCCATATACATACTTTTGGATTATGTATTTTAATTTGATTTGTTTCAGCTGGAATTGAACCTTTAGCCCAGGAGTTGATGTTCATAGTACCACCTCAGGTTAGTGAGGACACCTGCTTGAATTCACCATCTGCAACATGTTGTTTGTCCCATGCAGGTACCCATCTTCTCAGTTTGGCAGCCTGACTGGCATGCAGTCTCTGATCAGTGCTCTGTTCGCACTGCTCCAGCAGCCTCTTTTCATGGCCATGGTGGGACCCCTGGAGGGAGACCCTCTATGGGTAAGATCACGCATCAACATTAGCATGAATGAATGAAGGAGCAAGTTCAGTAGGAAATATTTAGTTCTTTAAACATTAGAAATGTGATTTTTAGTCATGGATTGTTATGTTAGCATGACCCTCATGTTGTTTTCAGGTGAATGTGGGCCTGTTGGCACTGAGCATGCTGGGATTCTGTCTGCCTATCTACCTGCTGTGCCACAGCCGTCACCTCCAGCGCCTCAGAGATGAGCGTGATGAGGATCCCAAGATTTATGTTAAAATGAACAACGGCGGCAAGCCCGAAGCCTTCGTGTAGTACTGGTGGAAGATGATTTAAAAAACTGGAGAGGATGACCTACACTAAGGAGAGAAGGAAGCACAGATAGAAGAGGAGAGGGAGAGGAGAGTGGCACACATTACACTTTCCTGTGTAATGTCTGATAAATACATTCACGCTGTCATCCTGTACCTCTCTCCGGTTTGTCTGATATCTCACAAATCCTTTATACATTTTCACAGACACTCACCACTATGCTACCTATCACTTTTGCTCAAACATGACTACAGACCACTGTGGCATCCAATGTCTCTCTCCCTCATTTTTCCAGTATACACTGTGACAAGCCACACACACACACACTTCTTCTCTAACTGATTCAGCCTGACTGTCCTACCTAAAAACCACAGAAGAAGAAAACACCAAACCAACAGAAAGCCACAGTGAGGACATTTTGGGGGCGACAACTTCTCAGTGACAGTACTGTACTTTAAAGCGACGATACAAGAAACTGATGCATTTTGGACTCCTGCTACCATGGTGACCTTTCTGATTGGTTTGTAAACTCTCACCTCTCTCAGACAGCACAATCCAGTGTTTAATGGTGCTGCTTGTCGTCTCCTTTATTAGTGAGGATTTAAACATTCTTTGGGAGACTACAATAAAAGCATATACACAAAAGTAGCACCTTTGGTCATGACATCTTTGGTTCCTGTGGTGCTCGAGGGCATTAACTGACAGCAGTATTGGTAGCAGTTCGGACTGAGACACAGTATGTTGGCTTTTTAATCAGCACACGATGCACAAATGAGTTAGTCAAGAAAACACTGCAGCATTTCTGCATGTGTGTTACATAATGCAGCGTGAGAAACTGGTTTGGATAAACAACACATGCATGATGCCAGAGACAGTGCTGGTCCTATATTACTGTTTCACTCCATCATTAGTGCAGGAGACACTCAAATTTGCCATGCGGTCTGTTTTTCTGTTTTGTGTGTTTTTTTTATATTCTAAGTCATGAATTCTTAATGTGTGTTTGGAATATGTAAGTGTTGTTTTTCTCAAATGCGTGTACTTGCAATACGGTCACAAAAGTGTTGTTAAAACTTTGTTCCCTGTATATGATCTGAAGATGTAAAAGAGAAAATGTGCTGAGAGTAGGTAGACAGGACAGACACGTTAGATACAGTGTCTTTGTTTAAAAGCTGGAGCCCTGTGTTTTTCTACTCACTACACACATGAATTTGGAGTCTTGATTCATTGTGGCAATAAGTGCTTCTGTGAGGTGCTGGGCAACATGTTGACACAATCACACAGAGGCAGGATCATATGTGTCATTTATTGGACTGTATGGCTAAATCTCAAAAGGTGCTAGTTGAATTTACACAAATGTATTGTTTTGCTTTAAGGAGCAGTTGCTGTAATTTTACCATAAAGGCAACAAATTGCCTTCAAATTACTAACAACACCTGCTTTTTAGTTGCTGATGCAGTAGATTTCCAAAGAACCAAACAAGTTACAGTTTCAAATTCCTACTTTTCTCTTTCTCTCCTAACACTTTTGTGGTAGTTCTGCACTATAACACAAAGCACAAGCACAGCATCTGATCTGGGAAACTTGGATTCACCTCTTATGGACATAAAGGAAGATTAGCTTGAAGGGAGTAGGCTGATGTCTTCAAAAAGGAAAACTCCCTAGAGGAGCATGAAGCATGTAAAGAATGATACAGGGAGATAATCATTGCAGTTTGATTGAGTCTGCTGTCTCCAGATGCCATACAGTGACACTCCTCAGATATTTTCTGCCTGGTAGTATCTCACAGAGGCACAGACAGCCATGACCCTCGGAGTACCTCTCTTAGATGGTGGGAGGAGTGGATCCAGGGAGGATATGATACACCCACTCCTTCTCTCCGTCTATTTGTTTATCTACTGTTTTCATCCACCCATCCATCCATAAACACACCTTAAAATGTTTACTGGTGTCCTGAAAGACAAGCCTCTGCTGCCATAAGATGCTCCCACTGAATGTGTAATTGAGAAATGAATAGCACATGATGCACTTTAGACCTCTAAAATGGTCCTCAGTTGTGTATTTCTGAATGACCTGCCCCCCACTGTATCCTACACACAGTACATGGCTGCTTACTAGTGGTGCATGATGGAGAGAATGTATACTCAGAGTTTCAGGCAAGGATTTGTAATTCAGAACATTGGAAAGGAAAGATGCTGTTTTTTTATACTCAGAAAAGAAACATATTTTTTCACGTTTGTTATGTTGCCTTTATGTGCATGAACGGCAGAGTCTTGTCTCTCAGTTCAGGAGCATTCTTAAGTGTGTACATATCAGTTGGAACTGTAGACATTTTTGTCCTTACTAAACTGCATGAGTTTGTTATTTGTAAAGGTTCAGAGGAAATTGTAAGGAAGTACAACTGGTGCAGAAATGATTTAACCATATTCAGTTAGATGACAAATGTGAAGGAACTTTTGTAAAGTGGAAAATAATTATGTGTAATTAAAAAATTTTTCATTAAAAAGTTCACATTTGCACATTTCTTGGCATGTAAGATAGACTGCACACCTGGTAGACAGGTGCATACGAAGATGATCTCATGTAGAATAAAGTGATGAATCCTCATTTAATGCCAGCACTACATTTATTACAAACGTTACTGTTACCAACCAAGGTCTAAAACCAAAGTGTTGGATTGCCACCTCTTATCCATGTCTTGGATATGTCTTTCTTTTGTCTTTCACTGTTTCAGATACAAATTTGCAGTAAGACATTGATAATTTTGTATTATTATTATTAGTGGATAAAAATGATCATATACTCAAATGCGCACTGCTGTGTTCCACATACACATGATTTGTGTTATTATGGTGTTATTTAAAAATGCCAGTTTAATTAATTTACTGGCTGACTTAATCCACAAACCTGAGAGAGAATGAGAGTTACCTACAATGCCTCTGAATGGGAAATTAATCAATTATTCCTTCACTGCCGCACCTTAAACGACTCACATTGTCCTCCTCTGTGCTGCCGCATTCCTGGTCTAACCTCAGCGTCCTAGGACAGTGATTCTCCTCTAATGATGAATAGTTTGTTTTCTAAATAATTGGTGTTTTATGGCAGTGCCTTGGCACAAAATGGGCATTTAGCTGAAACACTGACCCTCTGTTTCCCACCACTGATGTGCACCTTTTGCATTTTTTCTACCTACCATACATCCAGTTTAGTTGTGTTATTTGATAGTTAAGCCTTTTTTCTCGAGTGTTTATGATGTATTTTCACAACTTATAATTAATACTTGGTTTTCTTTTGTATTATAGTACAGCATAGACATTATTATTGACAATTCATGAGCAGTAGGGGTCAGACTCTCACTGTGATACTGGTACTCATGATACCTGCATGAGAGAAGTATCTGCATGATACAATTGTAATACATGAGAGGACTTTGTGGGTAAAGTGTTTAGACAACACAGTTCCTCAGTGCTGTTTTAACCACTGAGGGACCTCCAGAGTGGACATAAACTGCCTGAGTCATCTAAAATAAACAGGCTGATCCAGGCTAATCTAGAGCTGACAGGTTTTTCCTGTACTGGTTTGACCACACTTGGGGTGCTGACTCACACAGACACACACCGCTCCACCCTCTGAGAAGACAAGACATTTTGCACTACACTTGAGAACCAGCTGATGCTCACTAAGCTGTAAGCACTGCTTTTAACAAATAAAAATACAGACAATCTTTAGCTTCACTCATTATAACATGTAGACTCAGGGATCTTTCAACCATGTGACCTTTAAAATGTGGCCCCCTGTACAAATAAAATACCATACAATTCATTCAAAACAAACAAATCTCACTGTTCAGGCTGGTAGTTACATTAGTAATCTTATTACCACCATGAGGATAATTATATTTATTATTTCACTGAAGCAGCAATGATGCCACTAGTAGTAAAGGAAGGCTTCCATGAGAAAAACAATGACTTAGTAGTAAAAGAAGCAGTAGCTAGTAACAGAAGTGATACAGTAATACACAGCCATACTCCCAACATAAAAGTAATTTTATTAACACTGAACTCTACCAACTCCCTTGAACGTCACACCTAGTTACCTGAAACTAAACGTGGGTGTCTCCTCCTTTCCCGAGGCCGCGCCCTTTCTGTCATAAACGGCATCATTCAGGAAGAAACCCCGTGGTAAAAAGTTTCCAGCGCTGAATGAACGACTTTTGTCAGGTCTTCCAGGGGTTACCATTTTGTCATATGCTACTATCTGGACCGAGATACAGCCAGCATGCTGATTAAAGAATAGTGAGTATAATTTGTTTGTTTTTCTTACCTGCGTTTTTAAACACACCACATAAAATACAGAAACTAAAACTATCACCATCGTTCTGCTACTCGATAAATCTTAACATCTTTTCTTAGATTAACGTAACTATTACATAAGATAGGATAATACTAATAGCCCACTACTCCTTTTTAAAAACTGTATCTTTATAATTGGTGGTCTGTTTAGCATGTAAGTTTGCCTCCTTGTTTTTTTTTTTTAGCAACTTAGCCGGTCCGGTTAACTAGTGAGGAACTCCGAACTCCGTTTCAAGTACCGGCAATTTAAAGTATATAGAGTTTTAGAAAAAGTACATAGATGCTAGTATTTGAAGTTAAGGAGCTTTTGGATTACTATAAGAATGAGAGTCATTCCGGCATAGATGTGCTGGGTTGAGCTTTTGTATTTAGCGCTGTAACTACAAACGTTTCGGTTTGGTTTACACAGCTCGCTCCAGACCTATCCCCGCTGACAGTACACTGTAGTGTAATGTGGGGGTAAAACTGCTGGTGCAGCAAAACAACTTTAAAAGTAACATTTCCTTTCACTTAATTTATTCTATGAAGTATTGATATATATATATATGGTCTTAGATTTTGAGCTTATGAATTCAAGTTAGTTTTTAATACATAGTCAAATCACCAGTTTGTCTCAAGGGGCCTGACTGAAGTCAGTTAATGTTTTTTATTTCTACATTCCAGGTGGCTTTATGACTGTCATTTCATATCCACATCATAACATTTGGTAGCTGGCTGTCATCTGACTGTGGTGCAAAGTTCATAAATTACAGCTGTGATAAATTATTAAAGTTAGGAGGAGTTCCCAGTGCCTCAAAAATACTGAGTGTAAAATAAAACAGTTTGACCCTTTTAGTTGACATTGTGGCCACGGTGCATCTGTTTCCTCATACCAGCCACCACGGTCAAGCCTAGAAGGCTCCTCTTCCACTCTGATCTGTTGTAATGAAATATTCAGGCTGTGCTAAACCAGCAACAGGTGGCGATTGATTGATACACAGACACACACATGCAAGGTTTCCACCAAAGGTTCCAGGCTTATGCGTCCTCTCACACTGTTAGTCTTGATCACAGTTTTATATTGCCCTCTTCCTTTTCCCTAGGTTCCTATAATACTAGCAGAGAACTAGCTCTGTTGCTACTTCCCTCATTGTATACAAGTTTAAATAAATAGGCTCTTCACAGCAGTGCAAGTGCAGGTGTGTCCTCAGCTCTGATTAGTTAGAGTACTGGTGTAACCTGTGAAAATAGTTGTGTAATGTCATCTGTGGCTCTGGAGGAACTTTCCAAAGTTAGAAAAAAAATTATCCTGTAATCTTGGATTGCACTTGAGTTTTTAAGCTTAGAACAGAAAGCCTGCATCACAAATTGAAACTGGAAAATGTGTATTTAGAATGCAGATAGGCCTCTATTAAAGACTATTGAACTGCATTATGGGAAATGTTGGATGTGGTTTTGCAGCTTGACCAATGTACTTGAGTCACAAATCTTGGCCAACACCGCTTCAGTTTTAACCATTAAAAAAAAAAAAATCTTTCTCTTACGAGCTTCTCAAATTAAAGTGCAGTGGAGCTACAATCAATTAGCTACGTAAAAGGAAATAAATATACAATAGTCAGCTATTGCTTTCTTACTGAGAGTTAAATTATAAGATCAGTACTGTTCCCAGGTCTGTATAGTATCTCCTGTTAGCTTAGCTTAAAGGAAAGACAGAAAACTGAGAACCAGCTAGCCTGGCTCAGTTCAAAATAGCTAGCCATGAAATGGTCTAGCACATAACCCCCAGTAAAACCATGACCTGTCCTTTTTTAATTCTTAGGCTTTAAAACAAGTTGAAAAAACCATGATATAATGTCAGCTTTAGAAGTGCTGCTAGGTGGATTTTGTTAACTTTGAACAGAGCGAACTTCCCCAGTCTTAGTGCTAAGCTAAGCTAACTGGCTCCTGGCTCCATATTTACTGTACAGACAGTGTGGTATAGGTTGTCATGCTGCTTATTAGCTTGAGTCTTCCACTATTCATGCACTGCCAAAATGTTGAATTATTCCTATAAATTCCAAACTGCAAAGCAGTGGCCTTTTAATTCCAGACTCTTTGGACATGTAACTTTATTTATTTATTTTAATGCGTTAATTTATGTTAAGAGAAGACAGAGAAAACATATAACATATCCTCATCCATTTCTTATAAGTCACCTGTACAAATGTCACTGTTGTATTTTCTGTTTTTTATCTGACTGGGATATCTTTGTCATTATACATTTGTTTGTTTTTGTTGTCTTTCATAGCCGAATCGTCCTGCCTGTTTCAGTGGAGGAGGTAAGGAATCAGTTATGTACTTTTACATTATCAAAGACAGCAGGCCTAGATGGTTAAAGCCAAACAGCTAATATTAATTTAGAGTCTGTTTTGGTTTTCTCATTACCACTTAGAATATCTGCAGATTAAACACAGTTATCACCCTATTTTCATCATGTTGTCTTGGCAAACAATTTACCATTAAATGTTTGTCACGACTGTTTATTAGTTGGATTAGCTTTCTACAGAGGTTCGTATTTGTCTGCTCAGATGTTTTTCTCAGCATTTTATAAACTAACTTTGCATCACTTCCTCTAAATCACATTTCCATGTGGAGATTTTCTCATTTTGAGTACCAGTTCTCCACACTGTGGATCCACATATTTCAGCTCTCACCATGATCTTACTGCCTTTTGAAAGGCATAACGGAGCAGATAGGAGTTTACACAAGTGGCTGCCACTTGGTACAGTATCAGGACTCGCACTTTAGGCTGCCTTTAGATGCCCTTGCAATTGGAATAATTAGCTGTGACGTCATATCGGGCTTAGAATGTATTTAGCTGGTAATCTACAACACTACGGGCTGATACCATGTTATTGAGAGAGCAGGTCCACCTTGTTACCTTCCCCCCCTCATTAGATTTTTGCTTTATGTGAGAATTGTTAGTCTTTTTTTATTGCCTGTCTCACTGCATTTGTTTATGAAACCCTTTGTGTTTTTTTTCTTTTTTTACCCAACAGCTGCATGTATGTCACTTACTGTGTATGCTGTACTTTTTGTTTTTCTTTTTTTGTTGTTGCTTAACACAAAGCAGGAGCAAGAATTTCACTAAGCCTCATAAGCACTGTGCTGTGTGTCCACGTCTGATCCCTGAAATGTTTTCTGGATTCCTTTGTTAGTTGTGTAACTAAGTGCAACAGTCACAAGACGTTGAACTGGATACAGTCTGTATAACAGAGGTGGGCTGTGTAGTCTGTAAATTATATATTTACTACTTTATGATATTTTATAGATGAAATCCTTAATATATTAAATGACATTCCAGTGAGCATCCATGAAGTTAGAAGACTCACAAGAAATGTATCCAAAAAAAAAACTGTGACCAAAATCAAAGAATCAGAAGCCAATATGTCCTTGATGTGTAAAAACTGTGAAGTGCTCCTTTAAATAAATCCCTTATTAATAGATATAAAAATATAGTTGTGGCCCTAATTAATTTAATGTTGTATGAATATATTCATAGAGGGGTTAAATATTTTCAGTCATCTTCCTTCGTGCACCTTAGGTAATGTAACAGAATACAGCTCATTAACTGAATTGTTTATTTTTAGAATATGTAGTGGAATTACATAGTTGGAAAAGAAAATATTTGCAGCTCTGTGTGGAAAGGTTGGTGGACAGTGATGCTTCAGACAGTGTTACTTGTTATTCAGTTATTCACATATAACTAAAATGCTGCGTATGATTTTAACAGTTCTTCTTCTTCATTATGAACCAATGACAGATTCATATTTGATGCAACAGACTTTGAGCTTATTGCCCCAACACGCTTTGTGCAGTTTAAATGACCATCCCCATTCAAGTTCAGCCCGTTTGTTCTTTGCAGCCAAATGTCACGAGCTGCTAAGCATCATGTCTAATTGTCTTCAAAGTGAGTAGATGGACTGGTTATACACGGCAAGTCACATTCCTCAACTCAAAAGGTTGTTGTTCAGCTAAACTGCGAGAGACGGCACATGTTAATGTCTCGTGAACTGTCGTACAAGTCGACAGACTTAATAGTCATACAGAAGAAATAACCTATTCGTTCATCAGCAGATGTCTCAATAGACCAGAATGTAAAGCAACCAGATGTTTCAGCATTGTGTAAAATACCATAAGGACCTGGGACTTATTTTGTTAAAATGTTTTAAGTTTGTTAATTGGGACTGTGAGACTGGCCAGGCTGCCACAACTAGTGATGTGAGCCACTATTTCCAG
This sequence comes from Monopterus albus, assembly GCF_001952655.1. NCBI lineage: Eukaryota > Metazoa > Chordata > Actinopteri > Synbranchiformes > Synbranchidae > Monopterus > Monopterus albus. The sequence goes on along the minus strand of NW_018127888.1, from coordinate 3,412,400 downwards.
TGCCCCAACACTTCTGCCTGACTCAGGAAGGATTTGAACTTTAGAGGAAGAAGGGGGGTGGAAAGTCAAGACTAAGCATAATCTGCTGGGTTTCTCCTGGTTCAGGGATCTGTGAACTTGGTTTTGCACTCTGTCTTCCTAATTTATTATTTTTTACTTGCTATTAATGTAGTATTTTCTTTTAATTTGCCAATATAGTAGTCTAACACACCATTGAATTGTTTTCAGGAATACCTAAACACTATGATCCAACAATAAAAATAAAGGACCTTTAGGCAAACTATTTCTGTATACATGGGGCGACTGTGGCTCAGGAGGTAGAGCGGGTCGTTTCCTAACGTGTGAATGCGTGAGTGCTTGGGAGTGCGAATGGGTGAATGGCCGAATAATGTGAAAGCGCTTTGAGTGTGCTGTAAAAGCATAGAAAGGCGCTATACAAGTATAAGACCATTTACCATTTCATTTACATATATGCTGCACAAGCAAAAGAGAGACTTCTCAAATAGTTTAAGCAAAAACTGAACATTATCTTTATGATGGAGGGTTAATTGCCCAACCATTGTGTTAGACTGACTTTGTTTCAGCTGTACCTAATAAACTGAGTATATTATTGCCTTGTAAAACTGATATGGAGAATATATTAACAAACTGTTACCCATTTACACATCCGGGAGACACAGAGCAACATAAGCACTTGTGTGGATTATTGTGTCTTTTCACGTAACGTGAAGAACGTAACCCTGTGATGTGCTCTCATTTGGTGGTGGGCTGATAGTGTGCAATGGTTTTATCTAAACTTTTTACTGAAAATGGAGTTGAAAAAGAGCAGGTTGTCAGTAATAGCCAAATGATGCTAAAATGCTCCATAGACCTGAGAGACACTGAGGATTTGTCATTAATACAGCTTAAGTTCATTAGTTCCACCTGGTGTTTTCCTGATATGAAAAGCGTTTGCTCATTGCTGTCAGCCACAGAGGGAAACCTCAGTGGCTGGTAATCCCTTCCAAAATCTCATAATTGATCAGCTTGTCCTTAAAACCTTCCTTTAATTCGCCATATAAATAAGTAGTAGTTCAAGCACCAACACACACAGTCTGGGGTGACTGGCTGAATTTATTCATGTATACACTTATCTCTAGTACTCATACTCTCCTCTTTTGTCCCTTTAGTACCAGGTCGGTCAGCTGTATTCAGTAGCAGAGGCTAGTAAGAATGAGACGGGAGGAGGAGAAGGTGTGGAGGTGTTGGTCAATGAGCCCTATGAGAAGGATGGAGAGAAAGGGCAGTACACCCACAAGATCTACCACCTGCAGAGGTAGGCAGCTCAGCGCTGTTGCATGCACACAGCTACATACTGCATACAGAACATCTCATTACATAGCGAGAAGTAGGAATACGCAGAAAATAATGAGTAGTTTTACACTTTTAGGGGTTCAAAAAATATAAATTACAACAGAGAATAAATGTGTTAAAAAATCCAAGCATCACCTCCAACTGTGATTTTTTTTGGTCAAACATTTTGAAGTTGACAGGTACAGAGACTTGGGACAAAGTGTATTTTGATGCAAGAAACCCAAATGTAAATGTATCAACATGATCTGTAGAGTATAACCAAGAGTATGTGCTTGTATAAATTGCAGTATGTAGTTTTTCAAAATAAAATGTATATATTTTATATTGTAATCATACAATAAATAGCATTTGACTTTACCTTTAAAGGTTGTCACCACTAATATCTTGACTAAACTTGGTGTGTGCTTCTACAGTATCACACAAATGGTAACATTTTATCACCCAGGAAAAAAGAACGGAAAATAGACAGCACTGTCAAGACAGCATGCTACTGTGTTAGTCAGTGGGTGAAAGTTGCATGCCAAAGTTCAGCATGAACTCAAACCTAAGAATGTGCACATGTGGGGCCTGCTGTACTTGCACACTTTCGCTGAATTCAATCTGCAAGATGTTGGACTGCAAACTCATGATTATAGTAGAAAAGCATTTAAAGGACAGGAAATACTCGAGGAAAACCATAAAAACATAAACTCTAATAAAAAAAAATCCTGTTTTGTTATAAAATTGTGCCAAATGTGTACCACATTTCAATAAGCTTAAGTGTATCAGTACATTCAGCTATGAGAATTGATCATTTTTGCCTGTTTGTGTCTCTGCAGTAAAGTGCCAGGTGTTGTCCGTGTTCTTGCTCCGAAAGGTTCTCTGGAGGTTCATGAGAAGGCCTGGAACGCATACCCTTACTGCCGTACCAGTGAGTCCCACAACATACACACAATAAAAATTGACGCCACTTACAGATTAGAAGCTCATTCTCGTTCAGTGCCTTCTGGAGCTATTGTCCAGTAAAGACCAGCTGTGAGTTGAGCTGTGTACTGTCTCACACCTTGTCTCTCCTTTTCTGTTCCATCCTCTTTCCATCACTGCCCACATTTTCATCTGATGCAGTACTTACAGTAAGTAGTCCGTCATTTTGAGTTTCCAAATAAAGATTAAACTTTCTACATATGTTTGATTTTAACTTCTTATTTTAAATACAGGCCCATTGTTGACTGACCCCATCCTGTATATCTCTCCCATGTTTGCAGAACACCTACATGAAAGACAAGTTCATGATTAAGATTGAGACATGGCACAAGCCTGATATGGGGGATCAGGACAATGTAAGTCATGTCCTCTAGAAATGACACTAACTGGTTGTGGCCACACTTTATCCACCTACTATATACATTAAGCAAATACATTACAAGTACAGTATAGTTTCAAATGTAATTGAAAAGGTAATTAAATGACTGTTTACAGAACTTGTAGAACTAATGCAAAAAAAACTAGGCAGCATCATAAAACAGTCCAATTAAATTAGTGTTATTCAGTTATTCACATATAACTAAAATGCTGCGTATGATTTTAACAGTTCTTCTTCTTCATTATGAACCAATGACAGATTCATATTTGATGCAACAGACTAGTGTTTTTTTTTTGCCTTGCTGCAGGTACATGGAATTGACAAAAGGTCATGGGAAGCAACTGAGATTGTTGACATTGACATTGCTGACAGAAGTTGCATAAGTCAAAAGGTAAGAGAAGAAATTGTGCATGTTTTTAGAAAAAAAAAAAGCACAATTCCTATCGGTAACTGATAGCCAAGTGGAATTGTTTTGTCACAATCTTCATGTTTAGTTAGCACATCTATCTACTAAACAGTCAGTATAATGAACCTGCCTCATATTAAGTTGCTTCATATTTGTCACATCTCCAATGTTTGGAGCCCTTACAATATTATAATGTTGTACCTCTTGCAAACATGTTTTAGGACTACAAACCAGAACTAGATCCAGCCATCTTTAAGTCACAGAAAACAGGTAGAGGCCCTTTGGGACCTGGCTGGAAGGTACTACACCTCCTCTCACCCTTCACTGTGCCTTACTCCCTTAAATAAATGAAATTACTGACTTTAGAGTATTGGAGACTTTGTGTTTTTATATTATTGTCTCATCTGTGCAGAAAGAGCTTGCCAACAACCCCAACTGTCCACACATGTGTGCCTATAAACTAGTCACACTTGAATTCAAGTGGATGGGACTACAAAGCAAGATGGAAAACTACATTCACAAGGTATACATTTGTTTGGTCTTGTTATAATGTATATGAGAACAATGATTTTGATATCTTTCTTCTGATGGCTAATATATGAATTTCTTCAGAGAGGAAAATACATCTTGCTTTGAGTTGCAATACAAGACTAGCATTGTCTAATCTCACCCCTCCCTCTGTTTTGCTGTCTTTCTAACACACCTGCTCTGTCTGTCCAGATGGAGAAGCGTATATTCACCCACTTCCACAGAGAGCTGTTTTGCTGGATCGACAAATGGGTTGATCTATCCATGGATGACATTCGACGCATGGAGGAAGAGACAAAGAAGGAGCTGGATGAGGTAAATGAGCACATCAGGACTTGTGCTTCCACTGTTGGAACCTAACAAGTGGTACACTCGGTGCGTGCTGTAAATTTACTGGGCTGAATCGGACCATTCTGCTTTGCTTTTCCACTGTATTTCTCCCTGTGCCTGTCTGTTTAAACGAGTGTGGTGCTGTACTCTTCTCACACACTAGCACACACAGCTGAACAGAGCGTGTGAGTCACAGTGCTTCTTAAACAAAATCACAGCGTAACTGAGACTGTACGAGACTTTTATCAAACAGCTGTTGAACAAGCAGAAATGTGACACTCCTGTTTAGCTCTAAACAATGAGTGATGCCCTCATTTTACCTCTTACGCACTGTGCTTGTAATGTTAATAGCTGAGGTGTGAAGACACTGACATGTAACCAGTCACGGATAACAGGTCTGTGCGTGCACAAAGTGTTACATGTTTCAGTGCTGTAGGTTCCTATAGTAGAAATATCCCACTAGTAATAGTAGTATTACTATTTGCTTAGTTTATTGTTATAATGTGAAAAGATTCTTGTTTTTAACAAAATATATTTCATGTTAGAACATGTATTTGTTATTAGTAATACATACTAAATTCTTTTTTATATTGTATTATATTCAATTTTTTCTTATTATATTGATAAGGCATTCTTACCTGAAACCAAGGTATCGGATATAAATAAACGTTTCTTGTTACAACACAAGTTGGTATGCTGATGTAGTGTGTCTATGCTGCCGCTTTTAACTGACATGAAGTAATACTATACAATATATAAATTATTAAGAACATATATTATTAGCTATTAGGCCAAGGAATTGATGAATGAGGTGCACAACCTGAACATTGTCACTGCTGACATGTAGGGCAGCTGGAATAAATTTCAGCCAGTTTTTCTCCAGTAAAATAGTGACATGGAATCACTTGGAACTGTAGCAAGTAGCATCACATTCATGTTTTGTGCTGCAGTGCCGTGCCGATCTGCGCAGTGTTGGCTACTAGATAGCAGGTGTTATCTGACCAGAATGGACACTCTTACCCTCCATTGAATATTTGTTTTGTCCTCAACAACAGTGGTTGTCTGACTAAAACAAATCAGCTACTTTTGTACACTTCTCAGTGGTAACGTATTGTATGTCTCTATGTTATAGATGAGGAAGAACGATGACGTTAAAGGCATGTCAGCTGATGACAACTAATGACAAAGGACTGGCTCACCCAGTGAGTAATCTATTGTTCTGGCAAAAATTTACATGTATAGTTTTAAATGGGATCAGTCTATATTTTTTTTAAACTTGCTGTTTTCCTTTTCAGATCCCTTTCTGAGAGGATTTAATTTCCTTCAGCCAGCCCAGACTCACTGTGGACACCTAGAACAGATGGACAGGCATAACCAAGAATTCCACCTACATCCTAATTACATTTGCTCTTAATAAGAGCTCGTTATTGTAAAGCAATAGTTTGTATTTATATGCTACACATTTGAATACAACTACAGTGGCTTTTAGTTTAGTTTGTTTCTTTAAGAGGCAGATTTGCAGGTCAGGGAATCAGCTTTGAGGATGAAACATTCTTACTTATGTCTGTTTGGCCCTCAAATTTTAAAAGACTAGAGAAAAGCTGCTGGTTCTCTCAGACAACATTTCTGATTATCCCTTTTCTGTTGTCAGACATTTGGGTTTTGTTCTTTTTCTTGTATTTTCCAATTCTTTCTTTGATTTATTGTTTACGTACCAGAGCAAGGCACTTGTTTACGCCAGCCTTTTCTCTACATTCACAAATGTTCCAGAGTTACCAGAATTTTTTTTTTTTTTTGTAACAGTAGTGTTGGTAATCTAACAAAGTACACTGTGTTAATCTGTTATTGTTTTATCACACTGGAAATTGAATTGTTGGCTGGAGGTATTGTAATGAAAGTATTGTATATCTGATGATTTCTGTGGAAACTACAACATATGAGGTATTTATGTTGAAAAGACTCCATCAGGAACATTTATTATACTTCCAGAGTAGTCTGGTAGTTCTGGTCTGACTGGACCATCTGATGGTCAGTTTAGCTTTACACAAAGATGCCAGATGCTGTTTTTTATTTATAGCTTTGGGTTGAGGTTTTGAGTATTAGGGATGATATGTAAGAAAACCCTAAACTCTGAGCAGATTTCAAAATGGCACATGAAGCAATTCTTTCTTGATAACTGTTCAAATGTTTGGCCAAGGTTATGTCATTGCAAGTCCAGAAAGTAACATGGATTTTAATGACATGTGATTGTTTAGTACATTAAAGGAAATGTTCCTTGCATTGTGTGTATTTTATATTGTATTTCTTCGAGAACAAGTAGTGAGCAAACAGTAGTGATAGGTAGATGAGGCGTCATGAAGCGTTTCGACACATTGCCAAACTGTGTCGATACTGTGTCACTGAATACTGACACCTGTTGGACCTTAAAAATCCCTACAGGCAACCTAGTTGACAGACTCAACAGACACTGATTTGATGACCTATAATAATATAATTTAAGTCATTGTATTTTATATTGTATTATTTCATATCTTCATTTCAATTTAAAATTTCCTTGATATTTTTAGATACAGTCAATAAATAATGTGAACATGTATCATAACGTGAAAATCTAAATGAACGTGTTGTGAATGAGGATGCTTGTGGACTGGGCTTTTTTTATTTTTACAAATTTTATTCAAAAAAATAAGTTTTTCCAACGTTTTGAAATTGAGTCTGCTGCTTCTTTGATACAACTTCTCCAGCTGTAGAAAACACCCACTCACACGGCATAGATGAGGCTGGAGTGCAGAGAAATTGTAAGGCAAGTCGGAAGAGGTTTGGATAGATTGCCTTTTGGTTGTCCCAGTATCTCATAGGATCCTGGGTCCGTGTATATTGCGGCCATTGGATTTTCGTTTTGTATTGAGAAAACCAAAATCGGAAAACGAACGGTTTCTCGATCTCCATTTAGAAACAGGAAAACGAAAATCGGAAAACGAGGCGGTTTTCGTTTTTTCGATTTGATATTATGTCACGGAAAACAAAACGCATATGTGGTATTTGATTTCCGTTTAACGTGACTTTCTTAAAGCGATACGCGCACCGACACGGGGTTTTGCTCTACGAGCTCGACGCGTCGGTGTTGCCTGACCCATCACTAGCAGGTACTATTCAGTAAACCAGCCTCACTAATACAGCTTGTTGGTTTGAGTGTTTCATGTCTGATGAAATAAGTTACCTAGCTATAGCTGTAGCAGGCGTTAGCTGTTAACTAATGTTTACGTTATCACAACAGCGGGGCTTGATGTAAGGTTAGCTATATGCAGTTAGCTTGATTCAATTTACCAGCGCTGAGTCTGTGCAGTCCCCATAGTAGAAGCTGGAGCCGTTTAGCAATGTTAACTAGCTGACAGTTTTGTTACTGATCAAGTCATAGCAGTTTTGCCTCTGTGCCTTCCAGGTGTGCAGAAGATGGAGAGAAATGAGAAGCAGTCAGACTTCACTTTGCAGAAGGGAAACTCCGTGGGAGACAGTTTCAGGTTGGACTCTACCCTGTGATAATTGTTGCATCCGCTTTTGATGAAGAGTTAACATTTCTCTGTAAATATACGAATCCGTTAACACATAAGTCATGCACCTACCGGCTACAGCTTGTATACTTTAAAACCCATCAGCTACTGCACAATAAGTACACCTACTGAAATGTGAGTACTTATAATGAGCATTGTGTACAATATACAGGCACTGCGCAGTGTTTACAGCTCATAAATGTTATGTGTGCGAAGAAACAGTTTTAGGCTTTGCCTAAAAATTCGTGAAGTGTCTTTATGTAAATAATTTCTGGACAGTGTTTAATTAAACTCTCAAGATCTTTTGTGCATTCCTGTTTGTAGATTGTGTTTTTATTTTTTTGGTTAGAGATTCAAACCAAAGTTTTGAGATGGTGAGGTGAGACATACTGACTGCTTTTTTACCTTATAATGCAGGGAATTGTTTTTGTTGTGAAACCAGTAAACACTCTTTAGAACTAAAAAGACCCCCAAATGAGAGGTATGGTATGTTGATTAGGGCGTCAGTATGTGGGGCTGTGATGACATGTGGGATGGATAGTGATCTCCTGGGATGAAGCATTATCTTTGTACTTGTGCCAATAAAGACTGGCTCTTCTGGTCCTTAAGCAAAGCATAGTGACAGCTGATGGCAACACCTCTGTGATTTGAACAGTTATTGTGCATTAAAAACCCAAGAAGCCTGATTATTATTAATAGCTTTTGGTTCACCTGTGCTGAATTAAATGTCAGTGTTATTATGCTATATGTTACAGTAATATTGCATGACAGTACACTCATTTCAAATATGTTGTCCCAGAGTTTGGATATAAAATTTTGCTGGCACACAGTATTAATGTGTTTAATGAGTATAATTAAGGCCCTGTGTCAATGTTGACATAGCTCTTATTTTCTCCTGCATTCTCACATTTGTATGTGACATTTTAGTTTACAGCTGCAAATAATTATTTCATTGAATTAAGGTTTTGGGATGAGAAGTTGTTTACTAACTGTTTGTGCTGCTGGTACCAGAACTCCAGGGCTTTCTGGATGTCTCATTTAGGGTTGGATGTGCTCCAGCACTTAATACTGTGCAATGTTTGCCAAGTTACAAATCTAACTGCACCCTGGCAGGTGGATTAGGTTATCCAATAATGCGTACGCAAAGCGGATTTGAAGGAAGAAATCATGTGCTGCCATCCTGCCTGAAGAAAGAACAGCTGGATGTTCAGTAGCTTGCAAAAGAAAAGCGTTGTTATGTAAGTTGGTTTCCTCATTTGTTAACAGGCCTAACATTTTACAGTAAGATTAGATGTGGTTTTTAGTAGACAAAGGAGACTTGTAGACAGATTAACAAATTTCTTAATCAAGCAGTGCAACTCTGGAGCACCCAAATCCTTGAGCCAGGATTTTCCTTTTTTCATTTATTGCTTTCATTCTACAGAGGCAACCAAAACTTTGCACTGTTGCTCATTTGATTAACTTTGCCAACCCAAACATACTTAAAATCATCAAATCTGGATTTTTTTTTCCTTTGTGGTACACTGCCTACAATTAATGCTCCTTTAGAAAATACTTTATGCTTTTGTATTTTAAAACTTCAACAACTCAGACTCTCGGCGATACAGCTGACCTTGCTGCACTTCACACTTTGAGCAAGAATGGATGAAATCAGTCAGCTGTTTGGGGCTGTCAGTCGCATCCGCTCTGACAGCCTCTCCAGCAATGCCACACAGTCATCGGGCACCAAACTGGTTTTGCGGCATCGACTCAACCAGCTGATGACCTGCGTGGATGATTTGGAGCCCAGAAATGAGTTGCACGAGAAAGTGGTTAAGACCCTGGATAATGCCTTCCTTATCTGTGGCAAGAGAGCCAACAGGCTGAGGAAAGACAGTTTCAGGTGGAGAACAAGTGTCACCTCTTTGCTCATCTTTTCTTTAAGTTGAAGCTGGAGATAGTTTGGATTTTGTACAGGAATGCTGTTGTCTCCATTTTTTTTATTTCACTGTTCTTTCATGGATTTTTCTACTGTGGGTTCAGTGAACTGTTTTATAACTGGCCAACAAAGATGCTCTTGATTGTTGCCATATTAAACCCTTCAGTAGATCATTATCTGTTGAATCATAATAGCTGAGCCAAAAAAATTCAATATTATGGATGTTGAGTTTGGATGAAAAGATATTTGGTCTCATGTAGCAGCCTGACTTGCTTACAGTAGCAGAACAGTGCTGATATTGTAGCTGTGACACTCAGATGACCTGCTCGTCTCCAGGTTTTGCCGCAATGAATGATGCAAAACTCAGCTGAACCACTGTATATTTTAAAGGTGTTTTGTCACATTGTCATGTGCTCAGTGCTCAGTGCTGAAGATTTTCCATTTATGTGCTGTACTATGTTTTTCCACCTTCCACACCCACAGGCTGCACATGGTGACATGGAATGTGGCCACAGCTGATCCTCCAGATGACGTGACCTCTCTTCTCCATCTGAACTCTCCAAAGAGCCCAGACCTCTATGTCATTGGGTCGGTTGTGCTTGGAAGATGAAGTGATTGTTTGAATCAGTGATTTTATATATCTGGAATGACTGAGAGTAAAACTGTGTGTGTGTGTGTGTTAGTCTGCAGGAGGTGTACTCGGGGCCACTGAGGTTTGTCTCAGACATTGTATTCGAAGATCGATGGAGTCTTCTGTTTATGTCTACCTTAGCGTCAAGGAAATATGTTAAGGTACATACTGTCTAATAACACCTTCTTACAGCTGCACAAACATCAAGCATTTTTACACGCAGAAAAGAAGAGACTTGATCTTTCAAGTTTCATTATTTGCTGTTGAATAAATGAGAAATGAGACTGTTTGATGGCTAAAATCTAAGTGTGAAATATTAACAGCTCATAGATTTACAGTAAAACGTCTCCAGTAAAAAGTTGTGCTGTTTATACTGTTGATGTTTCAGGTGTCATCCATCAGAATGCAGGGTCTGCTGCTGCTCTTCTTCTCCAAACTGGAGCACATCCCATTCATCAGAGACATCCAGACCACATACACACGCACAGGCGTTTTCGGTTACTGGGTGAGAAGTGCACACAGACATTATGGGCGTACATGATCAGTGTAGCACTGTTGGACTCATGGACAGTTGAAACAAACGGTCAAACTGATGCAGGAGAACGGTCCATGTGTAGTTTGATTTCACCACTAGGAGGATGTCGGGTCATTTTTTCATTTTACTGCCAAAGTGAGAAAATGACAATTCTTTTTCTGCTTGTATTGAAAAAACAAAATATATATTTTGTTAGTTTTTTCACTTGTAGCTTTGCCCAAATACCCTTTTCTGATCACAGCAAGAGAAATTAGTTTTTGGTTTTTCTTGAACAGATGAATCACCAAGAAAACCGATGTGGGATTTTGATTTCAATCAGTACAGTCAGAAAAGTAAAATACAAAGTGGCTATTTTATAATCCTGGGTGAGGTGTGGGAGCTTTCTGCTGATGTTTTACCCCATTTCAAAATTAGAGTTCTTCAGTATAGATAGATATATTTATTTTATTGGTTTATTTCTTCAGGGGCACATGCACCTAAACATTGTAACACTCAGTCAAGCGATACAGTGCATTAGGGCGTCTAGCTAAAAGCTAATTTGCAGCCCCGCCCTTGAGAGCCCATGAACCAAACAGATAGGCTACAATATATGCAAAAATTCAAAACGTCATTGCCATGTGCGCATTTGGGGGAGGGAGCAGTCAAATATATTTAGCTGTCTCCCTGCAGTCGGCAGGCTCATTATGTTAGTAGTGCTAATTTAGCCTCAAGCAGAGATGAGGACTGGGCTACAGAAGTGATTGACACTGACTCAGTGCACTTGGGGGATCACTTGATCTCCATCTGAGACCACAGATATCTTTATACAACTTTATTCACATATACAGTAGTACTCTGCAATACCTGTAAATGAACTGTGAAGTGTAAAATTGGCACACTTCCCCACTTAATTTAGGAATGGAATAAAACGTGTGTTTAAAATATGTCAAAAATGCATCCAGCATTTGTGAACCAAGCCACAGAAGCAGAAGTGAGTGTCTGGTCTCGTATTTTCCACAAAATGTCAGAAATAGCTGGTCTTTGTGCATTTGTTGATTTTTTTTTTTTGGTCTTTTTTTCTGTTGTAAATACTGAATGAAAAATTCAGAGTGGTTTACAGAGGTTTGTGGTTCCTCCTGTTTCTTATCTCTTTCTATTTGTCTCATAGGGGAACAAAGGTGGCGTGTCCATCCGTTTGTCTTTCTATGGCCATATGCTGTGTTTCCTTAACTGCCACTTGGCTGCTCATATGAACTATGCGACTGAGAGAGTGGATGAGTTTGAGTACATCATGGACACACAGACCTTTGAATGTGCAAAGGCACCGAGAATTCTTGACCACAGGTGAGTTGAGAGACAGACTACAGTTTTCCCAGACAGATGTCAAAAGAATTTGACTGATTGTAAAGGAGATTTCAAACCATTATCATCTCATTGTATCTGCGCCATCTCCAGACTGGTTTTCTGGTTTGGAGATCTCAACTTCCGAATTCAGGACCACGGTATGCACTTTGTTCGCACCTGTATCGACAGTCAAACCTACCACCTGCTGTGGAGCAAAGACCAGGTTTGACACTTGAATAATCATCCAGCTTTTTACAGGATAATTAAGTCTAGCTCATATGACAGAAAAGGGTCTCAGCACAACAGGCAAACTGGTAGGTCATGAGTAACCAAAATATTACAGCTTATTACTGTGTTTGAGTTGGGGAAGTCATGAAATATCTGTTATTCACAGTTGATGATGATGAAGAAGAAAGAACAGATGCTTCAGGAGTTTGAGGAAGGGCCGCTGGATTTTCAACCAACATTCAAGTTTGACCTAAACTCTGATAATTACGACAGCAGGTATCATCAGTCCTAATGAATCATAATTACCCTATACTTTTTAAAGATCCTTACCTTCAGCACTTTCCTCTTAAATATTAGTTTATATATATTTTATCTGTGCCTTTTTTCAATTTCACAGGCTCAACAGGGCATGGTTTGGCTTTAAGTAAGAGTGCATACCACATTTGTGTCCACATCTCCTTTAATATCCACTTTTTTAATTGACCTAACCACATTTCAGTATTTTTGCTTCTACTCTATTTTTAACAACCCAATAAAAGTAGTAATCTCTTTTCTTATGCATGAACTTTGTCTTAATTGTGTTTTTAAAGGCTTCACAAAGATTATGTTCATTTGTAACCCTCTGTAAATTAAACAAACAAGCAGTTAGAACTAACAGTCTTATGAGACAAATATCAGGATGTCTCTGCAAAGGAAGGACTGAAATGCTTGTTTATTTTACGGAGTATTGTCTGAGCTAATAGGCCTGTTGTGTCGGGAGACAGTTAAAGGTACCCTGCGGAGTTTTTGACCACTAGTGGCACTATGGAGCAATGTTTTTATGAGTGGATCCATTTTGTTTGTATTGCATGCACTTCATCGAGCACATTCCCACCAACTATTTCAGACAGTTGGTGGTGGTAGTGTGCCAGCAAAAGGCAGGAAATAGAGTACTTCAGATACTGTAAAGAATACAGATGTTTAAATCTCCTGTTCAAATAAGATAGTGAAAACATTGAACACATTTATTAGGCCTCAAGGGATACACTTTGTGAGAAACACAAAATGTGAACAAATCTGTTTGTTTACAATAAACTCCACAGGGTGTCATTAAATATAAAAGTATCAGTGCCCAAATTAACCCCCATTTAACATAAAGCATGTAACACCATCCTTCTGCTTTCAGAGCTTGTTTATAAAAGCCAGAACAGCTGCTACATAATATGCATGGCCATAAATAGATGTTTTTGTAATACAAATGCTATGATCATGGATAAATCAATGTGTTGGTTGGTTTCTAACTGGATATAATTCAAACATGGTACTGCTTATGATGAAAGCTGCTGGCAAACTATTTACCTCCAGTGTATTTGAATTATTACTCAAATATGGCTTGTAAAGGTTTATTTATTTATTTAAATAATGTCACTTTGAGCGTTACACTCATATCCTGTAACATGACCAGGTACAGTGTCCTAGGATGTCTTAAGAAATACTAGTGAAGACGTTTTGAGACATGTTATTTCAGACATATCCTCATATCAAAATCTCATTTCTGAATTTTCAGCTGTGCTCTTAACTGGTCTCTGTCTGAACTGCATAGAAACTAGAGACACAGTGACACCTAAAAATAGACATAAAAATTTGCATCCTATCATAACACTGCATGGCATAAAAGAGCAGCTTGTACAATGGAATATAATACTTTAATATTTACACAAACAAACTGAACCTGTACAGATGCAAGTGAAGCTCACCATCACAAAAAGTAAACTACCATTTTTGATCAAAACATTACATAAATATCTATCCTCTGTGGGTTTTAAAGCTTTTCAGACTGCCCTTGCATCAACTATATTAAAAGAGACAACAAGAAAAGCTTGTCAATGAAGAGTGGTTTTGAGTCAAAATTCCTATAAGTAGTGTCAGTAATGCTTCATGTGGAAAAGTTATTGTCTCAACATTATATAATTTTACTTTTTTCTGGTTTTGTTGTTGCACAGTTATGTACCACATGACAAAGCTGAAAGAGTTCACTTTGTCTCTTTCTAAAGTCCCTTCTGCTCTGCTTTCTGTCCGTTCATCGTCTGTAACCACCTGTTTAGCGGAAAGAAACGTAAACCTGCTTGGACGGACAGGATTTTGTGGCGCCTCAGACCCAAAGATTCAGCTCCTGATGAGCAACATGCAGATCCTGCATATGCAAGGAAGGTCAAGCAGCTTGAAGAGGATGAGGAGTACCCTCTGAAGATCAAGCAGGACTTGTACACCAGCAACATGGAGTACAGGATCAGTGACCACAAGCCTGTCATCAGCATCTTCACACTGGAGGTGAGAAAGTGGAACACTGACTGTGCTTTCAAGAAATCTGCAAACAAACAAACCTTAATCTTTCTATTCAGACAGTGATGTAGTTGTTTGATTCACATACCTTCTTGTATAGTGGATAAATACTTCCTACGACGCCATGAAAAGACCTAAACCAATAATTGAAGTCATTCTACTAAAAGTAGTGTGTGTGTGTGTGTGTGTGTGTGTGTAGCCTGATCTATCATATTTCTTGGTCACAATCAAAGGAATCTGTATCAAAATTGTTTGTGGTTAAAAAGAAAACTATCTGCTAATATATTAACAGAATTTTTAAACTCCCAAACAACATTTTGATGGCACATGAAAACAGGTAGTCAGATGATCACACAGGTTGTTTAAAACCACTTAATTTGGAGGTCAAACTGAAAGTGACTGCAACCGGCTATAAAATGTTGGGAATAATCTCTCATTACACTAGAAAATTGTTGGAGTAAACTAGAAAGTCTGTCAAAGTGTGATGTATGTTACAGTGCACACTTTGGGTAATAATTTTACGGTTTACTTGATTTTATCTTCCATATAAGTTTGGCTGACCTGGGGGTTTGTGTGAAACTGATCTCATAGTCTGACTGCTCCTGTTTCTTTTCCCTGCTATTTTTTTTTTTAACCCATCCATGATGCCCTGTTCACAGATTCCTCACTTAGTAAGTTTTCATGACTTATAGAAACTGTGTCCAAACCTACAAAACTGAGTATCCTTTAAATATATGCAAAAGATATGCTATTTACAGATTCATTTCTATGATTATTAAGCTTCAAATCCCAGGTTAATTTAAAGTCTATTCCTCTGTTTACTCAGCTAAGGAAGATGTATGAGACTCCTCTGGTGCACCTGCAGGCAGAGGGCGACTGGAGTGCAGATATTGATGCCATGGTTCTCTATAGTCCCCTGCAGCCGTTTCCCTCAAGTACATGGGACTGGATTGGACTCTACAAGGTTGGATGAACAACAGCAGATTATTGCTGGCACTTTAAATATGATATTTCAGTATGATAGTCTTGAATTTGTGTATGAAATTTAGGTTGGATTCACCAGTGTGTGGGATTACATCACTTACACGTGGGTCACAGACAGTAAAGTGGCCTTCAATGAAGAAGTCATACAGGTACACATGCTTGTGTATTGATGAGTAAAACTACTAGAAAAAACGCAACTATATAAATGTACCTCTGTTTTTGTAGGCGTATGTTAATAAAGAGGAAATCCCTGTGCAAGGAGGAGAGTGTGTGCTCTGCTACTATAGCAGTACTCTGCAGTGCATCATTGGAATCAGTGAACCATTCAAGGTGAGTAATACATTCAGAGCGCATGTTGTGTACCCAGATTAATCCACTAATGGACATATATTTTTCTTTTTATTCTCAATGACATTCTGAAACTGATTTAAGTGGAGTTCCTGGTTAAGTAAGCACCAGAGTGATGTGCCGCTTTTTATTTTAGGTCCATGAGTCCAAGGTAGCCATTGAGGAAGGCTTGTTGCCGGAAAAGATCAACAGACTTGACAAAACTGTGGCAGGTGAAGACCTCTGGAACTGATCTGTCCGGAGTTGTAGATGTGGTACGATGTAGAGACAAAGCAAATGTTCACTCTTTACCAACATAAAGAAATGGAAATCCTGTGATGATACACAGCTAATTTGTTTGGCCATGAAGCAGGAACTTACACAGGAAATGCCTTCATTAATAATTTACATGTAGTGATATTTTTTACGTTCATTTCAGTCTGACATGACCCTTTAAAATGAATTTGTTTGTTGGTCCCTTGGAATTCAGAAATTTGGCTGACATAGGGGTAAGTGCTAGACAATGACTGATTAAACCCTTTAAGGTAGAAATGAAGAGAAATAGAGGCTTATTGAGGTAAATTATTCGCTTCGAAATAGAAAACGATCTGACTGAAATCTTTTTCCCTTCCATTCTTGTATCTTTAGAAACATTGTGCAGTATTGACTGTGGCTGGATCTGTAAGCTGGATCTGTTTATGATTAATATAATGTAAATACTTTTTAACATATTATTTAAAATGTTCACAGGATCACAGAATATCGAACCTTGGTGTTGGGAATTAGTAGGAAGATAAGAGAAGAATTAGCTGTTTTTTCTCCTCACAGTATTTTAAATAATGTCAATTGTTCCTGGAGGACTTGAACATACAGACGGGTGACAGGGAAAAACTGACAAAATGTTTCCACTAAGTGCCACCAGAGCACTTTTTTTTTTCAAGACTCAAACCTTTATTTACAGTAAAGCTTTCTGGCTCATTAAACCTCCTGCATCTTGCAGTTTTAAAAGTATTAATTGTTCCCTTTTTAATACTGATTATGGTCTGACACTGAAGTGTTTGCACTGTTTATTGTTGATGCATAAATATTTATAGGTGGTCCATGTGTGTTGAGAGAATATATTAATATCTTGTTTTTGATTCAGCAAGTGCCTTTGAGATGATTGTTGCTTTAAATGTACTGTACTATGCTGCATGGTTTTGATACAGTGTGCATCAGTAATATTATTTAGATTATTTAGATTATTTATCATAACATGGCATGGTTTTCATGTTTTTAATTTTAAATATTGCAGTTCTAAATGCTTGGCTACTAAATATTGTTGTATCGGCTTATTGGTATCAACTATATTTGCCAGCTTAGCTCATAGTTATTTGTTTATTTTAGTTTAAAGAGTGACTTATTTTTTCAAATAGTAGTGAAATGCAATGTACTATAACAGAATACCAACAATTGTATAGCTTTATACTAAATGCAAATATTAAATAAGTCTGACCTCATACTTTGTGTGGTTCATTGTTTTAGGTATTATTTGTATTAAACTTGTAGCCTGCCCGATCTCTTCTCAATAAGTCACTGGGAGAAGAACTGCTGGCAGCTGTTTGGTGTCCAGTGATAACTTTGGATCTTTTCCATCCTGCTCAACCTGAATCAAAGGTGTCTAGTAACTTAGCTAATAATATTATGTGTGACGCATATTAGTAATATGAGTGACTCATATTAGTTTTATTAGTAATATGAGTCACATGAGGACGTTGAATCACGGCAGCTCTAGAAACACTGACCGCGGCCGCCCTACCGCCATATTTGCCGTTGCTATAGTAACCGTTTGTTTTGTTGCCTAGCGTTAGCATCCAGTCGTTACATCTGAACTCCGCGTCTGGACGGCTCCCCTGACAGAGACATTGGCGTTAAAACAATTCGTTTGGTGGGTTTTCAACAACACCGAGCAAGGTATGGTGAAAGGCAACACTTTTTAAAGACTTTAATGTTTTTTGGCTAACGTTAAATTGCTAGTGAGGATCAACAAATAATGCCAGTTTCAAACCGGTAAGTTAGTTCGATAACTTTTGGACGTAAATGCTAACAACGTTAGTTATGTTTTCACAGGAGTAAAATATATTTTTAAATATTTGTAATGCTTTTCTTGCCTGTCTATACACACAGTGACTGACCTCCGGCCGAGAACAATGTCTGTCCAGAACCACAGTCCCCAGCAGACTGGTGGACCTAATCTGTTGAATACCGAGATTATAAGGAACCAAGCTGAGCTGTTCAGAGGAGAATGCATGAGGCTGATCCAGGAAACTGGCAAAGCATGCAAGCGCATGAATGATGATACCATCAAGCAACTAGGTAAACCATGGGAGTGGGGGGCAAAATAGAAAATCAGCAAATTTGCATTCACATTATGTAGCATTGAAGGATAGTTGCTGTATACTATAATGGTATTTCTACTGCTTTTCAGATCAGCGGAACAGAAACATCCAGTTCCTGAAAAAGGAGTTGGAGCTGAAGTTGGAGGAGATAATTTTGGAGCTAGATGCCCTCACGACATTGCAGAGCAGAGTGGTGAAGGCACTGGAGACCTGCAAAGAGGCTCTTAGAGCCACTGTCCTCTGCCTGGAGGAGAGGTGAGGCTGAAAAATGATGGCCAAATGAGTGTCATAAACAGTCAGAGGAGAAATGCATTATACAATACTTTGCTGCTTCAAAAACTCCCCATTTCTTCTCTCTTATAGGTTTAGCATATATCTTTAGTTTTGAATAACTCAGTCTCTTACTATGAAGCTTACTTACTATAAAGCTCATGTATAAATGGATGACCTGGATGACTGACAATCTGCACAGACTCGTGTATAAATAAAAAAGTAGAGCTCTTTTAACTGAGAAATTCCTGCCCCACTCTCCATCAATAAGTTGAAAGTGTTTATGTAGAGTGTGTCACATCCATCATCATATCCTGTTCCGATGGATCTTTTTTTATTGCAGATATTTAGCCTTGTCAAACGCAGGTGTGACTAAATGCATGGCTTGCTGGTGCACTGAAGTGGAACAGAGTCATCATTATTACTATATGTGGAAAAATGTGCTGCAGTAAGGGATTCAGCTATAGACTGTATGTAAACTCTGTATAATAGTCATCATGTACATTCTATGGCTGAAGCCTAGGATGCAACAATGAGACAAATGAAGTCTGTGAAAGCACTGTTGTACACAGGCAGACTTGGAACCACAACGCAATTTCAGGTATACGTTTGTGTTTAAGTTAAAGTTCTAATCGAAAATGAAATGAGAAGTAAGGGTTAAGGAACAATGTTTAAGAGACAAGTGCAGCAGCAGTGAGATTGAGCAGATGAATAACACTTTCTGTTTGTTTTATGGCCAACAGAATGAAGTGTGTCCCTTCTGACAGGCTACATGATGTGGTGGACAGAGAGCTGCTGAAGGAGAAGGAGGTTATTGAGGGGGTGGCTTCTCTCCTGCAGCGTGTTGTAGACCAGATCACTGAGCAGATACGGTAAAAAAAAAAAAAAAAGTGGTATTAAGTATTATGATAATTAGTAATAAAATAATTAGGTATTATTGTTAGACTATAAAGGGGCTCTTCTAGTGTTTATTATCTTGAAACCTGGCAGGAAAATCAAATTACTGGCTAGAGTTGCTGGTAAATCAAAGTCAAAACATATTGTTTTGTGTTCCAGACTGAACCGATCTGCTAAGTACCATTTAGAGCAGGATCTGAAGGAGAAATTTGAGGCTCAGTGCATAGACAACTCCTGCGCCTTAATGACCAGCCATTCCATCGAAAACCCGCATCAGTCCAAAAACACTAGCACTCTGCTGCCAAGGTGAACGGCAATTCATTTGACCTCTTACAGTTTGAACATTTTAGATGATTTGAAATCATTGTGTATGTCTAGAATGGGTTTGTTGTATTTTCTTCAAAATTTCTACACAGTGGAAATGTACAAAAAATTCTGTCAGTTCTAAGTCTTCATTCAGTAAGTTATTGAACTTCTTCTCCCAGTTTGACAGTGACTCCAAAGCAGTGGGAGAACACTTCAGACATAAACATAGCCAAAGCGGAACAGCAGAGAACCAACTCTCTTTCC
>NW_018127888.1:3391410-3392496 GCF_001952655.1 Monopterus albus | reverse complement strand
CTGGAGCAAACAGCTACTGACATGCAGAAACAGCTCCAGGCCACAACAATGGCCTTTCAGATGAACATTCAAGAAAACAAGTCTCTGAAGAGCCAGATGGAGAACCAGCTGGCCAAGGTAGGGCCCAAGTAACATTTTGGATCTGTTGATTCAGAATGTTCAAATTTATAGGGCTCATGGAAAATTTGGCTACTGTGAGGCAACAAATAATGCTACAGACTTGCAACTAAGATGAAATTCTAGCTTATTCATTGGGGTGTCAGCAAATTTGATGTTTCTTCAAAAGTCACTGAACTGGATCCAGAAGAAAACCACCATTATTGAAATACAGTTTTTCTTGAATAGCTTATGAATTAATAATGTGATTCCAAATGCTAAAGGAAGCATACTTTGAGGGTCATACTATCATGCGAATATTGCTTTTAGGAGTCATGCCATTATGGGGTAATTGATCTGCCTATGTTGAGGTTTGCACTTTCTGAATGCTGTTTAGTTTTTTTTATACTGTCTCTGAGCTTAGGCTAGCATTAAATTTTAAGATATATCATATTGTTTTTGTGTTGCAGTATTAAAAACTTGATATAATTTTACTACATTTTTTTTGTACAAATTATACTATGGGTAAATAGTAGTTAACCCAGGTGTGCCACCTCTCACCCCTCTAGGTTCTGTCTGAGCTTGCCGGTCAACAGAAGATTAGAGAAGATCTCCAAGTGGCCACAACAGAGGCCGAACGTTTCCTGAGTTTGGCCCAGACTCGGCTGCATTTGCGTCACCAAAGGCCTGCAAAAGAGCAGTGCCATGATCCAGCACAGTCCCAGCTCCTCTCAGAGGTCCAGCAGCTCACCGCTCAGATCAGCAGGTAAGGCCACGACACAGCTGCCTCTGATGTGAATGGACAATGTAACAAATGCAATTTATAGGGGTACTGTCACAGTTTAATGAAACTTGTATGGACACACAGCTATTATGGCTGCTAGTTTACATACACTATAACTGAGCAATTTAAAATATAAATATCCATCCATCCATTTTCCTCCGCTTATCTGGGACCGGGTCGCGGGGGCAGCAGTCTAAGCAAAGATG
>NW_018127888.1:3372345-3391034 GCF_001952655.1 Monopterus albus | reverse complement strand
CTAAGCTGGGGGGCTATAAGCAAGCCCACACCAGCCCGCCGCCTCTCGCCGCAGGCAACTCCAGAGTAGTAGAGAGTCCAGCCTCTCTCGAGGAGTAAGGTTCCAGAGCCCAAGCTGTGTGTGGAGGTGAGCCCGACTATCTCTAGCTGATACCGCTCAACCTCCTGCACAAGGTCGGGCCCCTTTCCCACCAGCGAGGTGACATTCCATGTCCCCAGGGCTAGTCTCTGTGTCCAGAGATCGGGTTGTTGAAGCCCTTGCCTTTGACTGCTGCCCGAGCCACTGTGCACCATCCCCTTACAAATCCTCCTGCAGGTGGTGGGCCCACAGGAGGATGTCCCCATGTCGCTCGTTTGGGCTAAGCCCGGCCGGGCCCCGTGAGGGGAGGCCCGGCCACCAGGCGCTCGCATTCTAGCCCCAACCCCGGGCCTGGCTCCAGGGTGGGGCCCCGGCTGCGCCATGCCGGGCGATGTCACGGTCCTTGATTTTAATCTATTCATAAAGGGCTTTTGAACCACTCTTAGTCTGACCCATCACCCAGGACCTGTTTGCCTTGGGAGACCTTACCAGGGGCATATAGCCCCCGACAACATAGCTCCTAGGATCACTCGGGTACTCAAACCCCTCCACCACAATAAGGCGGTGGTTCAAGGAGGGGCCGGCACCTCTCAACCTCCTGCACAAGCTCGGGCTCCTTCCCCACCAGCGAGGTGACATATAATGAAATATAAATGTAAATATAAGAAAATATAATTAAATTGGCAATTTTAACATGTCAAAATTGTAATGAATGCAAGAATCTATGTATAACACCATTATGAATAGAAAAAAACTAATGCAGTATTTATTGTTACTAAATAATGCACAAGAAGTATTCACCATGTTGTTAATGTCTTGTGTTTATTGATTGGGCAGATGTCATAGTTTAAAAAGTGTCTCTGTTCTCTGCCTCTGTCTTATTGGCCCATTTGCTGTTTAGAGATAAGCACTATGGGTCAAAAGTTTGGTTACACTTTCCTATTCAATTCAATGGCAGAGTGTGTCCAAACTTTGACTGGTAGTGTAACTATTTACAAGTCATTATATGGCATCTCTTTATCTCTGTACTCTCAGGCTACGTAAGGCCGTGGCCCATTCAGAAGAGGAGCAGAGGGCTATCGTTCGCTGCCAGCTGGAGCTGCAGGAGAACATCGAGATCAAGGCCAACTCTCTCTACATTGACGAGGTCGTCTGCACTCAGCACAGGGAACCCATTATTATAAATAACTTCTGAGAAGTCAGCAACTCATTGGGTCTAGTATTTCTTTAAAAATTAAATTCAGAATAGATGTGAATCTGTTTTTCTTTCTTATGATCTAAACGGAGTTTCAAATAGCATTACACTGTAACTTCTGAGGTCTAAGGTGACTTAACATTTTTTGTGCTGTCAAATTTTCAGTAATGATGATACTGGTTCCCATCCTAAGAACTTGCTGGACCCGCTCATGAAAAACATGCATATACTTTTGTGCTGTCAAATTTTCAGTAATGATGATACTGGTTCCCATCCTAAGAACTTGCTGGACCCGCTCATGAAAAACATGCATATACAAAACCTTTAATGTTTCATTTAAAAAATAAAATAGCTGTGACAACGTTTATTTATTATATGTATCATTGCTTATATGAGTTCATCAAATTAATCAAATATCTCACTTCATGTTTTGAAATGCACCAGACTGTGCAGTAAGTGACCAGTTAAAATAAGAAATACTTCTCACAAAGACTTACAACATACCCCTAAATAACAAAACATGAAAGTTAGGCTAAAATATGGTGGTTACGTTATCTTAATCAGATAATTTCTCTAAATTAGATCATTACTAGTAATTAAAACACAGAAAACAAATTTATACACAAAGAACAAGAATATTAAAGAACTTTCACCTTGTAAGGAAAATGTGTCAATAAGTCACAGGAACTTTCTTCAACAGTACCGTATTTTCCGCACTATAAGGCGCACCTAAGAGCCTTAAATTTTCTCAAAAATCGGCCGTGTGCCTGATAATCCGGTGCGCCTTATGTATGGGTTAAGTACAGAAATAGACCCCGTAATTGAGACTGCGCCTTATAATCCGGTGCGCCTTATGTATGGGTTAAGTACAGAAATAGACCCCGTAATTGAGACTGCGCCTTATAATCCGGTGCGCCTTATGTATGGGTTAAGTACAGAAATAGACCCCGTAATTGAGACTGCGCCTTATAATCCGGTGCGCCTTATGTATGGGTTAAGTACAGAAATAGACCCCGTAATTGAGACTGCGCCTTATAATCCGGTGCGCCTTATGTATGGGTTAAGTACAGAAATAGACCCCGTAATTGAGACTGCGCCTTATAATCCGGTGCGCCTGATGGTGCAGAAAATACGGGTATTTTAAATTTTGATTGAAATGAATTGCAGATTTTTTTTATACCTTTTACAATTTCAGATTTATTAATAGAAACTTGAGCAGCACTGTTGTTAATGCTGTGAAAATTGTTTAGTACTGTAATACAGCCTCAAAACATTCTCTGGTTTAGACAGTGACAGTTTGCAAATACAATTTAGTGGCTGTATTTGTATTTAGCAGAAGATGCATGACAGATTTATCAGTGGTGTCAAGTTTACTTGGATACAAAGTATTATATTCTGAATTATGGAACCTCAAAGTCATGCAAACACGACCTAAAACTAAAGGATACCAAAACTAAAAACTAAGTGTAAACCTTCAATTAGACATAAAAAATCTAATGTAATGATAACAATAAAATTACATTTCGTTACCCATATACTTGTCTCTTGATAATCATGTATTGATCAGAGATCTCAGAAGCAACATGTCCCTTATGAGGGGATCGCTCTCTGTGTCAAGAGACTGTATCTTTGGCACTTTACCTAAAAAACACAGAGAGGATGAGTGGAAACACCTTGTCATTAGAACTTTTCAACAAATCTAGGAGATGCAGGACTGTTACCTTATGCCAACGTA
Source organism: Monopterus albus (assembly GCF_001952655.1). NCBI lineage: Eukaryota > Metazoa > Chordata > Actinopteri > Synbranchiformes > Synbranchidae > Monopterus > Monopterus albus. Next base: position 3,388,026 of record NW_018127888.1, on the reverse strand, counting down.
GAGTGAAGAGAGGCAGGGCCAGGTGACAGTAGGGGCAAGTTCTGATCTGGTCTGGGTCTCTTCCATTGCCCCAGGGTCTACTGCATGATCTGTTTGACAGGGAGGTTGCTTTGTAGGCGCTGATTAGCTGAGGAGTGGGATTCCAACCAGAGAAATCACACTCATCCTCCTCTTCCTCATCTGCCTGAGCCTCTTCATTGTCCCCCCTGGATACTAGATTGCACTTCCGCTGGTTTGTGGAGACACAAAGGTATAATTTTAATCGCTGCATGTTAGCAAATGCTGTATAGTGGATTTTAAAGCCAGACTACTGTAGGTTACTTTTGGAAAAGGAAAGAACATATTCTTTCTCTTGCAAATTAACAGAATTCATAAGTTGTAAAAAGTACACTCATGCATTTTACTACCACAGTCTTAGTAGGTCTGGTATAACCAGCAGGTTCTGATAGCCAAATTTAGCTGTTTGCAAACATAAACATCGCTGAATAATGCACATTGCCGGGTCAGGTCACAGACTTTATGACTCTTATCCACTTATGCTACTGTTATATCTTAACATTTTAAACAATTATTACGCTACTGTATAGTAATAATTGTGTCATAATTGTCGCTTTCCTCTTTGTGACTGCTTTGTTGCAAAGGTCAACATTCAGGGGGAAAACGAACAAAAAATGGATACAATACAAAAGTCACCATGACACATAACTTCAAACAAAACAATGGAAAAATGTTAATCTTTTAAAGTTTTTGCTTTCATGCTCTGTATGGCATGTAACTTTCAGTCATTCATTTAGGATGTAATAATATTTATGCGATTTTTGTGCTCCATGTAATGCACTGCATGTTTATCATGAGGAACTGTGACCATTATATATAACAGAAATGTTTATACTATACCTCATGATCATCTATGTCCTCAACTGGAAATGGTGCTGTACATCTGCTACAAGTTACTGTAAGTTTTGCTGCAGTAAGAAAATTGGCATAGCAAGAATTAATCATAGAGAATAAGAGTTTTCTGGAGGTTTGACATTTTTGCTGAATCCCATATCCTCTTACTCCCATCTGGTGGACCGTTAGTAGTTTTAGGGGGACTTGAGGCATTGTCAGTAGTCGAGCAGGTCAAGGTGTGCGCTGGCTGGTCACTCAATCTGACATAGCGGCCGCAGTCCCTGCAGAGCTCGGTGCGACTACCACAGACCCGACAGTGCTCATCCAGGTGCTTCCACGGCAGCTCGAGCTCGCAAAACTGACAGGTCTGCAGACGCTCCACACACTCATCAGACTGGGAGACAGATGGGCAAATAAGTGTCCTGAGGCACATACTCTGTTGAACTTCTACTACAAAACTGGGGCTGTATTCCCAAAACATAGTTCCTATTGTACCATACTACACTTTCCAGGAAAACAACAACGTGCCTCTGGACTCACCTCATGGTCCAATAACTGACAACGTTCTAGCTTCTGGTTGCACTTGGAGCATCTCACCTACAAACAAACATCATGTGATATGTGTGTGTTCTTGTACTTGCTACATAGTGAGGACCAATAACGTTTTTCTTCAGAGTGAGCACATTTTTGGAAAGTGAGGACATTTTGGCCAGTCCTCAGTTTTTGAACCACCTATTTGAGGGTTAAGACTTGGTTTTAGGGTTCAGGTTAGGTATTAGGAGAAGGGTTATGGTTAGGCATTTAATGGTGATGGTTAAGGTTATGGGAAGGAGCTAGGGAATGCATTATGTCAGTGACTGTCCTCATAACTACAGAATGATGAACATATATGTGTTTGTGGAGTAAACAAGTGGCCTACCTGGGTGTGCTGTTCCTCTCTGTGTTTTTCCAGTTGCTCTTTGGGAACTGCTTCATCACAGTCAGGGCAGAGACACAGGAAGCGGCTGCAGTGTGTTTCATGCAGAGCGAAGTTGACCTCTGCAACCTCTTTGTTGCTTGAAAAAAAGTGGAGACTCATTTTCTTTCTTTTTTATTTGGAGAAGGTTTGTTAAAAATGTTGTAAAACAGAGTGTAGTTTAATCATACTACAGTATATTTAAATGTGTCAAAACACTTGACAGCATCGTCAGATAGGCCAATCCGCAGATACACTGCTGCGGTTTCGAGCAGGGCTTTAATCTCCAAAATCTGGTTTGCTGGTTTAACAACTGTCCAAATTACAAACATTGTATTCTGGCTATGCCGAACTGTGACTCCCATTTTTGTGCACGTCATGCGCTTTGTATATTCACCTGCTAATGATCAAAACAACATTAAATACCCACTTTAAAATATTATTCGGTGTGTATGAAGTTAACTCACCACTGGCCGCAGGTGCGCGTTGCCACTTGTTTATCCATTGACAGATACTGTGTCCTCGAACAATGATCCACGGGCAGAAAAAGATTAATATGAAGTGTCTGACAAAGTTTACCTTCGATTTCAGTTCGTCAAAACAGAAAGTGAAATCATCTATTCCACTTTAGGACTATGTTGTTATGCTGCACATCTGCCACAAGATGGGGCAAAAGCTCTCTGGATACCATTGTGATGATTGTTTCAAGATGTCAGGTTACTGGGACTTATTGATTGGGAACATCTATGTAAATTTAATGTCCTGAAATGGGCTAAGCGTGCATCCTACCTGTAATGTTGAACCAGCATCTCTCAAAATGATTCAACATAAGCTTTATCGTCATTGTGGAGACGGTAGATTGTAGTGTTTTTTTGTTTTTTTTTATTAACAAAAACAGGTCTTCTTCATAATTTGATACAACTCTGATGCTTTCCATCACCAAACTATAGTGTCTGGGTGTCTTTTACTGGCTACCACAGAAAAAAAGAAACTTGTCATCATTTAGGAGAGAGACGTAACAAGCGCGAGATATCGCCTCTTTGTGCGCTGCGATGTTTCCGACAGTCCTCGAATGCAACAGAAAACTATACAACGCGTCGTCATGGAGACATACCGGAAGTAGAAACTGTTTTTAGTGACAACAGCTGGGTTACTAGCCAAACATTTGACCATAAAACAGAATAAAGTGACATTATCTGAGTTTATTTATTTTATTAATATCGAGGTTTTATTTGTGCCATGTCGTGTTGCAGCCTCGTGCACAGGACCCCTTCTTTCTGGGGCAAATTAGTTCCTGCTTAAATTAAGGTTAACAAGAGTAGAAATGCACAGCTGCTGCAATCTGTTCAAGACATTTTCTGTGTTTTCCGTAAAGTTGGTAGCGGTAAGTTCTATTGGAAGACGGTATCCTTAAGCGTTTAAGTAAACGGAACCGCAGAAAAAGCGAGGTTAGTCGGAACTTGTCCACAGTCGTATTTTGAGTAGTCAGTGGAGGAAACTGGTTCATTTAAACATTTTAGTGAAACGTTGTACTAACGTGAGCAGCTTGTGTCGACAACACTTTTTGAAACGTCTAATTTGACTGAGTCAACACTAAAACAGCAGCATTAGAAGTGACTTTGGTGGAACGTAAGCCCTATGCACAGTAGCTTTGCTGTAATTTGGTTTAGCCCAGCCATAGGCTATACGCTCATCTGACGTTACATTTATGCCTACAGTAAATGAACGACTATGTTTGCGCTATGTTACCGTGGAATGAGGTAACAGGATGTTTTGCAATGACGACAGCAGTGATATTTTGCCATTTAGTGCAATGAACAACTTTTTTTCCCCCCAGTTAGTTTGATAAGTAGACTATTCACAGGTAGAGCTTAAGTGTTGACACAAATGCACCTAAAAGAGCTGTCTGCCCTTATCCATTTCCAAGGTGCCCCTGTCTGGGTATGTCCCACTCAGCCACATTGCCCCCCAGTGTTGGGGCCACAGCCCCAGACACTCTGTCTCTTTTGCACCAACGTCTGCTGTTGGCTGAGCAGGAGGCTGAAGCTCTTATTCGAGACATGGGTGGCCTGGGAGTATCCAGGGACCAAATCTTGGGCTCTGCGAAGATGATGGATGAGACTCAACGGCCACTAAGGCTTCTGAAGAATAATCAGGTCCAGGGGGATGAGAGAATGCTGTGGCAACAGTGTAATGTTCTAGTGAGCCGGGTGTGTTGCATGGAGAGTCTGCTCCAGACCTGTAAACTCTCCATCTTCCATCTAGAGACTGAGAGAGAGCTGGATTCTTCTCACATAGGTAATGGCTGATATATTAACCAACTGAGATAAGCGTATTGATTTGGAACTATTGTGGCTACTATCAGGATACAGTGCATGGGTCTGTTAAACATGGTTCATTTTTACAACACAAGAATTATGGATATTAAGAAGAAATGTTAATTCAGAATTGTTGGAACATGCCAGAGAGTAAAGGGGCAGGAAAAAATAGGCAGAACTGGATTTTTTTTCAGTTTTCTCTTTTACCTGGTGCAGCTAATCTGAAGCAGCAGCTGACAGCGCAGAAGCAGAAGAGTGAGGAGGAACAGCGGGCCTACAGGAGGGAAGTGGTGAAGCTCAGGAACCAGCTTCAGCAGGCTTATCAGGAGAGAGATGATGCTCGCACTAAGGTGCAGAGGTTGCTGGAGACGATGGAGGAATCTGCTGCTGCAAAGGTAGCACTATAGTTTAATCTTTCTTAATAGTTATGGTGACACTTTACTCACCGTCTTCATTATATAGTCACAAACATGGTTTAGATGCTTTCGATAAGTTATGTAAACTCATGCATCTCTGTCCTTTCTGTGCCTTTATAATGATGCTGCTGTGTAAAATGATGCTGGTTTCTCTGGATATTTCAGAAATTAGTGAGATTTCTGGGTTTTAAAAGACACTTTATAGCGTCTATCGTGTTTTGGAACACCACACTGTTTTGTACACTGATCATTGATTTGTAATGGCGCTGTGGACAATATTTAATTCTCATTTCATAATAAATCATATCCACAAACAAAACCAAATGAACAAATAATTTTATTACAAATTTTTGTGTCTATGTGTACATATATAAACATTAAGTACAGTTGCATTTCTGAAGCACATCATCAGCAGGCCACTTGTTTTCTTGCCTTGTTCTCTTTAGTTTTTGTTATTTGAAGATTTTCAAATTGGTAAAAATCTTAAAGCATTGTGCACCGTGGGCACTGTAGTGCTCAGTGCATACGAGCTGTAAATGCCATTTGTCTTTTGGTCAGATCGATGTGGCTTTGGCTGCTGAGGAGCTGAAGATTGTCAAACTAGAGATGAGTCAAAAAATCAAGGAGGTAAGTGGCTAATTCCTCTTTTATTTAGCCCTTTTATACCACTTCCTTAATTGTCAAGTATATATTATATTTGCCCTGACAAACTGAAAATGAGCCATTCAATTCCAAACCTTTCTATTGGTCAGATGAAAGAGCAGATGAGGCAGGAGACTAGCTGCTCTGCTGAAGTCATGAAATCTCACACAGAGCTTCTCCACCGGGTTGCAGAGCTGGAGAGAGCGGTGGCGATGGAGAGCAGACAGGTATATCATAAGAGAGCTAACAGAGTAATGAGCACTTGTAAACAACAGCTAACATGATGTCTGTTTCTGGTCTCACAGGGTCTGCTGTTGCAGTCGGAGGCGCAGGCTAGTCGGCAGCAACTGAAGGAAGAAAAAGACAGAAACAGACAGTTGGAGAGCCGCTGTCGGCTGCTCAAAGAGCAAACAGGTCAGGAGCATCAAGGGGGGTACCAAATTAGTCTGCTTCTATATTTCACTGGCTGCACTAGAACCCATTCAGAATTCTTTTTGTCATTTTGATTATGTCCTCTCTTGTGGGCCTGATATTATTCATCCCCAAATTTCCACCATTGATCCTGAAATAAAAGACAGTGACAAAGCTGGAATCTGCACATACTAGCTTAAAGCATTGATCTCGTGATGCTACATGGTTTATGAGTTTTCAAATTCCAAATACTTAGAGAAAGCATGGCTGGGGTTTGGGCCTACAATGAGGCCTACAGTGTAGTGTCATATTTAACAGACATATGTCTATTTCCTCTATTTCTTTAAGCCTGTGCTTTAGTGTATCAAGGCAAGGGTTAAACATTATTCATTTATCTGCTTTATGATTCTTTTTAATGTGAACCCCTTTGTAGTTACAATGTAAACACAATCATGTTCCAAAGAAATTAGATTTATTTTCCATTTCCCAGTGCTACACATACAGTAATGTTTTACATTTGAATTACATTTTTCTGTTTGATTCATACAGCGGTGAAGACCTCCCTTGCGTCTGAGTTGGAAATGGAACTAAAAGTACGGAGAGAGTGAAAGATCAGTAAATGAAAGTACCATTTATAAATTCAGATCTATAAGATGTACAATCTGTAATGCATATGATATTTTGTTGGTGGTGAATTTTGTATATGTTTTTTTTTTGTATGTGCGTCTGGCCCTACAGAGGCAGCAAATAGAAAACAGTAAAGTGCTGAAAGAAGGCAGAGACATCAGAACTGCTGCCGGCAGACTCCAGGTCAGCAGCCTCACATGAGTATTTCTTTCTCTTTAAAGCTACGCAACCAGTTTAGACCGTGAGGGTTTCCTGTTTTACCACAGTCATGGGAAGCCTATGATTCACTGAGTCAATGAATCATTCTGCAATGTCCTGTGCATTTTTCAATGTTTTTTTATATTTTGAACAGACTTTGAATAAACAGCTGCAAAGTCAATGCTGCCAGCTCAGCTCTGCACTGCGTGCACTTAGAGTAGTGAATGAACAGGAACAGTTTGAGCATCAGGCTAAGTTACAGGTATATTGACACACACAGAGCTGTGTTTCCATTACTTCTTTGACTTTACGTTTGATTCCTGGAGACTTACCCTAACCTTAACATTCAGTGATATACGTGGTAAGGATTTGCTTTTTGTCACTTTAAGGATGTCAAGTCCCCACGATGTGACGGTGTAAACAGATATATGTCCCCACAACATGAGTAATACCCCCCTCACACACACACACATGTACGTAAAGTTTGACATAATGCAATCCTTAGCCCGTTACCCTAAGCTTTTATCCATCACAACTAAATGCCTACCCCTAACCCTACCCCTGACCTAAACCTCAGTTTATCCTTGACTCCAAAATGAAATCTTATCAAACAACCTGTTGAAGATGTGTCAGAAAGTGATTACTGGCCAAAATGTCCTCACATTGCCACTCAGGTGTCAAACTCAAGCTGGTCCTCACACTAATGGCCTTACACAAACACACACAGTGTGACCCTTTGCTTTCCTATCTTTCAGGCAGAGAGGAGGCAGGTCGTCAAGCAGCTGCAAGAGCAAGTCCTGCTACTGAGGGCAGCCAGACGAAACACTCAGACTGAGCTGCAGGTGGCGCTAGCAGAGAAAGTTTGCCTACAGAAGGAGCTGTGAGTCTTCCAAGTTCACCTCGCATAACCTCACACCTTCAGTTGATATCGATAAGCAAAACTGGAAAGTTAAATTATTCTTTGCAGCTGAAGTTGCTGATGGTGTCATCTTAGTGTTGTAATCATGGCATAGCATGAAAACAAAATGGGTAACATGTTTAGAATACTTTGTTTTATTGGAAGACTCATATAAACACCATTTATGCAGCATCCACATAAAAATGCACCACCTGCAATCGTTTTTTTTTTTTTTTAAATCCCTCTTCATGTTTCCCCATAAACAGCACATGTGCATTATTCTATCTTTATACCATGTACAGAACCGATCAGTGAAAATGCATTGATAAGTGGCTTGCACATTCATAGTCTGATTCTTTCCAGATGCTGGACAAATACCACTTCCCAACAATAAAGATGTGCAGACATCCTTCAGTTTTTAAAATAAACTGACAGATGGAACAGCAGCAAATTGAGCCATGCATTAGACCATAATAAGCTGCATCTGTCTCCTGTCTTATGACAGATGAGTATGTGCTGGTGGTGGAGCAAGATTAACATTTGAGAACAGTAGGGTTAGATGGATATATTGGTTTGCAAGTCTCAGACTGATATTTCATATTTGTCCATTATTAAAAATAAATTCAGTTTCTGCCATCATTTCTTATATAATAGATTTTTTTTTTCTCACTGTACTGCAAACATGGCCGCCTAAAATAATAGTACAAGTCTGGGATTCAGAGAGATCCAGCTTTGTCTAGTGATCTAAATATTTTATCTTCTTTTCTGTGGAAGCTACAACTGGAATGTTTGGACTTGAAATGTATAAATGTACAAAATGCTTTTTGGAAACAACTTTATGGCTGTAAAACAAGTTTGCTTTTCTTCAGAGAGAAGCTCAAAGGCGAACACACTCGGCTCCTCCAGAGTTTTTCCACTGCACGAGAGACAGCGGTCACTCACAAGGAGCTGCTTGAGCAAACCATTGAGAGGCTGCAGGTGGAGCTGAGGATGGCACAGAAACAGGAGGAGGCAGCAAGAAAAGACCTGGAGGCTTCAAGAAATGAGGTATATTTCACAAATGTAGAACTATTTTTGGATGAAGGGTAGTGCACAATATGAAGAAGTAAAACAAGTCTTGACTTTATTAGCAAAATTAGCAAAAACATTGATGTAAACACAGCACATCCTCTGATCCTGTTTTCTTATAAATAAACATCAGTGATTAGTAACATCACCGGTCTTGTGCCATAGATCAGTGAGGTAGAGGCCTTGCAGGGTGTCAGTGGTTTTAGCGGGGGCGTTGTCAGTCAAACCCCTGAAAATGTCCTGGCCTCCCGTACCAGACACCGACTCAGCAGCCAGACCCTGCATCAGGAACTGGGGGGACAAGAACAGGGACTGGCTTCACTTGAGGAGGACAGGTCAGAACTGGTTTACAAACACTGAATGTGAAAGCTATAGAGATACTGTCAATGAAATATCTAAACTCCTACTGGGATGTGTTTGTGACAGTATTTGTGCATGTATTATGAAACGTACGATTTTAAACATGACACCTTATTTAAACATACATAGAAATACAGTGAATGAGTTAATATACTGCAGCTTCCTATTTTAATTTGTCATGAGTACTTGAAGTGCAATGTCTTTAAAGCAAACTGATTTCCTGCATGGAATAAGTATGCTCGTATTTTTAGTTCATACATGTATGAACGAAAACAGACTGCACAGATTTGGATATGTATGTAACTGTTGAGGTACCATGTGCTGTCATGTTCCAGGTTACAGGCACTGAGAGACATCAGGAGCCACCAACTAGAGGTGGAAAAACTCCAGCAACTCCTGACATCTCAGTCCAGGAACAACAGAGCTGTAAGAACTCACACTATTACTAGTCATACAAACTTTTTACATTGTGAGTTATGTTAGTTTAAAACACTTGAATAGGTTTCTTGTTACAACACACATTGTCTTTTATTTTTAGAAATTTTAATATATTATTCCGTGATCTATGTTCACTGTTTCCTCAGATGTATATCCTTTACAAGGCGACTGTATGGCAATTGAATTTGTCCTAGGACAAGTTGCATTAGAAGGCAGAAATCGACTTTTTTGTAATGGAGCCAAACAAGATTTGTTCATACTGCAAAATGATTAAAAATTGGCAGATGTGGAAGAAAAAGTAAGGAAGGAACTCTGGGCAAAACATTAAAAATGATTGGATGAGACTTAATTGGTCACGTCCTCACTATTCTTGGATGGTCAGCAGGATTCATAGCTAGTACACACACAGTATCTCGTTAGTTAATGGCCAGGATGGCTATTTACATCTTTACAGGCCAGTAAGAAGAGTATGGTTAGTGACTGCAGAGGGAAAGGAGCGAATGGTCAATAGGGGCACGCAGCTAATATTTCCCATGGATTCCCCTCATGAATTTATCCAGTTATGTTCACAGTGTTTGTATAATTAGAACTGGGTATATGTCTTTTGTGTGTGAACCTTCCAGTTGGAGTCCTTGCAGAAGGGCTTGGAAGTAGCCAAAGCTGATAACAGCAGGCTGGCCCAGAGTTTGGAGCAGGCTGTGTCGACCAACAGCAGTTTGCATAGCAAACTGGAGCAAGCCAGAGACCAGTATCAGGCCACCATCGCTCTGAGGTACTGTACACTGCCAAGAATCAGCTTGGTGACAGTGTGTGGACATCTTATACGACATGTATTAAAGATATGTTTGTGCTGATGCCACTTTTATCGCAGAGATGAGGAGCTGTGTGACGCTCGCACAAAGATTAGCTGTTTGTCTGAAGAGCTGGGCGCCGTGAAGCAGCAACACAGAGAAAACTATGAATCTCCAGTGAAGACACTGCATCAACAAATTGCAGAGGTAGCAGACTGCATTACACTTTTATTTTTTTAAGCAAATGACACACCTCAGATATAAAATCTGTGCGAGTACAAAATATTCCAAGATAAATCTCCTCTTGCCAAATTCCTGATTAAACAGCATCTCAGTCCCAAACTTTTGGGAAAGTTCAAATAGGACTTGAAGTAAAAGTTGGAAGCAGCCAAAAACTGTCAAGAGATTTACCGTAGTGTGTAAAATGTAAATATATATAGATATTCATAATCCCTATTGAAAATCCTTACCAATGCCTGTGCTATTTCCCTTTGATGCAGTGTGGAAAACAGCAGAGGCTGCAAGATGTCTCATCATACTTTTTTTTGGTTTGCTGCATCAGCATGTTTCTTAGATTTAATTAACAAATGATTCATCAATGTAAGATGAATAAACAGTTGTACCAGCACTCTTCCTACATCCTCAGGGTTATCCTTTTTTACCTTGTTTATGTGAACTTCTTGTCTCCTTCTCTAGCTGAAAATGGCAATTAAGGATTCATCAACGGGGTCAGGTGACCAGTTCAAGGCCAATCAGGAGCTCCAGCACAGGGTGTCAGAGCTGGAGCGGCTGGTGTCCAAACAGAAAGCTCGTATCAAAGAGCAGAGTCGTCAGCTGAGGCAGCAACAGAAGAGCAGCTCTCAAAAGGCTGAGGTAACATTATTTCACCTTGTACACAGTAACGATAAACAAATGTTGAGTCAGGTCAATAATTTAGTTTCTGGCCAGAAATCATGGAACTTATTTGACATAAAAGTGAATGGGTTTTAAAACTCTTAATCTAAATGTGATGTGCCAGCAGAAGCTGGAGGAGAGCGTCAGGAACGTGCAGGGTGACGTTCAGCTCCAGGAGATCAACTCCTACCTTATTATTTATTCAAATTCAGTAATTTTATCAGTTCATCCTATTCTCGGCTTGATTTCCTTTTGGTTCAGTGTGAAACATAAACCTCATTTAAATGAATGATGCTCTTTGAAGCTAGTGAAACTCGAGGTTCATCAGTAACAATCATGGGTAAAAATGTATGCAAAATTTATGCACTACTACTTACTCTGGCAGAGACTTGAATTAACATGTAGCTGTAACTGGCTTATCCTTGACTTTAACACCCCTCTGGTTTGCACAGCTTGTTCAATTAAATGGGATGCAGAGTGGGAGAGGTGGACTTCTACCATCCAACGCTGGGAGGCCAAGAAAGATCTGCTTCACAAGCCAGTGAGCACACAGCTGGCAACACATTCAAAGTCGTGATGACCAGCACCTGTAGAAGTGAGGTATCTCATATACACACACAGGAGCACGGTGATCCTTTGCATTTATTCAGACATTAAATAGTGACCAACAGAGCGGAGATAGCAGCCACATGAGAACTAGCAGCTGTGGAGTCAGACACATGTGTTGCTCTTTATGTATTGATCAAAATTTTGTCGGTGACGGGGGAAACATGCATGCTCACCAGAACAAACTGTACAACCATAACACTGTTATACTTCTCCACTGTACAAAGATTTGTATTTTTTTGTACAAACAGATTCTTTATACAAAAGTATTTTTTTTAAATAACACTGTGTACAAATGATTTTCTATCTATTGCACTTGCACTTTGTTATATACAGAGTTGGCTTCTGTTATTTGGTGAGTTAACTGAATATATGATGTGACCCTCTCACTTGATTCCCAGGTTGCCTTGATTCAGATGTCATCAGAAAACTCAAGAGATGTGAATACTCCAATAGCACAGGTTCAACTTCCAAATCAGCTCCTCCAGTAGGGATAAGCCATTGTCCATGCAGTGAATAACTACCCCCCCCAAAGGCCGAAGAGTTTGATGTGGGTAGAAACAAAGATCCTGTTTGGTGCTGCACTTTGCTACATATCCTGAGGAAAACATCCACTGTGAGTCCATCTTCTATTTAAGTTGACAAAAAAAAAGTACAAACACTCACAGTAACAAGAATCCAATACAGGCAAACAGGACGACAGTCATGACAGCTGAGCAGTGACCATGGCTCTCTACGGCCACCAGAGCGCAGCACTGTGACACACAGCTACTCCAAATTGAAAGAAGGGCGTTTTGGCAGGCACAAGGATGCTACTGATCCCAGTTCATTTCAAATTGGTCCTTGTCCAGTTTACATTTAATTTTTAATCTTCTGATAAGCTTATGTTTTTCTAGTTGATGCTACAAAGAATAAGTGCTTAATTAAAAACCATACAGCTTTTGATTCCTACACATAATGTATGTGATACATCTGCTAAAATATAAAAATAGATGATTTGAAAATAAATTTAAACATATAATCAAGTAGTATATGTACATGACCACTGTACTGTGACCCATGCTTAATTTGGTTGGTTCAGACAAATACCTGTAGATGTTTCTGATAACATGTTAAGCAGAAAAGAATTTAATTCCTGTGTTCTTTATGTTGAATCAGCTTTATGCACTCATCATGTCGGCGCAGGTGGGTCGGTTAGCAGGCTGGGCGGCGAGGTCACCATACAGAACATTTGTCCGCAGGGTTCATTGGGGAACCCTTTGGACAATGGAAAACACGGGCAAACTCATCAAACTGGGAAACACTGCCGATCACTCTGTAGGTGGATGAAGCACAGAAAAAAAGAGGTGAAACATTTGTGCCTGGGTTCCGTAGTAAAGAAGCACCTTGCATTCAAAGCTGAAAAAAACTTAGAAGAAAGCATCTGGATGTAGTTTTAGGTAGAAGACGTTTCACCTCTCATCCAAGAGGCTTCATCAGGTCTGTCTGACTGGTGGTGAGTGGGAGGTGATGTTTCAGTCGTTAGGGGATATTGTTGGCTTATCGAAGGACTGAAACACCATACAGTGGGATAAATACCTCCCTGATGAAGCCTCTTGGATGAGAGGTGAAACGTCTACCTTAAACTACGTTCAGATGCTTTGTAAGTTTTTTTTTTTCCCAGCATACCACGACATCTTGCATTCAGAGAAAATAAATTAGGACCTTATGTGGTAATTATGACTTATTTCAATTCAATTTTTTTTTCTTGGAATTATGATAGTAAGTCATAATTACCATATCTTTTCTCACAAGACGAGTCAGATATGAAATAGACTCCTCCAATTTTTTCCGTCGGTGAATGCAATGTGCTTCGGTAATGTGCAAATGCATACAATGATGTGATCATTCAATTTATTTCACAGGAAAGGGGAGCACTTCAACCAGGACCTGTGCACTCCTAATCACAGGGCTGCACCCGACTAAGAATTTTGGCAGTTGACTGCTCAGTGTGACTGTTCTTGTTTTTAAGACTATATACACCGACCAGGCATAACATTATGACCACCTGTACATCTGTGTGCACTTCAATGCAACACTTCTGCCTTAACATTTGTGTTTATGAAGCTCAAAATGTTTCAGTTTTTGGTAAGATTGTCATAAATGTATAAATTCAATTTTATGTTCATTATTGAGGTCATAGGTGGTGTTGTACTGGACTACATTATATTCAGAGGTGTTCCTAATATTCTGACCCTCTCATGTATGTCAATGTGCAGGACAAAAATATACAGACACCTCTGAATATAATGTAGTCCAGTACAACACCACCTTTAACTATGACCTCAATAATGAACATATAATTGAATTATACATTTGACAAATTCACCAAAACTGACACATTTTGAGCTTCATATGCAGAAGTGTTGCAGTGAAGTGCATACAGATGTACAGGTCATCATATTATGTGATCGGTGTTCAGTAAGGCTGCCACCTCAAAGTCAACTAGTCAAATTATTAGTGTGAGGCCTGTCAGTCGACTGAGACTCATCTAGTTGCACCCATTTTTATTTTATGAGATTTTTTTCAGCCAGTGTAGAAGGTAGCCTCAGACCGGCAGCTTGTCGTCGTCTTGTCCTCATGTTGCTGTGCCAAGCAGCGATTTGCTCGATACAATTCCCCCTATGGTTGGGCGGAACAGTCTTCAACAATGACCTTATCCAGTGCCTGGATGTATTAAGGTCCAACAACGCTGTTTAGAAAACTGCCCACAATGAGGAGAAAAAGACAATGCACTAGAAAAAGCCACATAAAGGTGAGATGTGTAATTTTTTACATTTTTTACATTTATGTTTTCAAACATTATGGTCTTTAACAATTAAGATTAATAGTCATGAATATGTGGCTCGTTTAAAATATGTACATCTGGTTTGTTTGCCCATCGCTGTTAAAGTGTAAGACAGTAGTTTCTTATGTTGCTGCGACATGCATCCATCCAAACGAGACTAGGAAGCTAACAAAAATGTGCTGGGAAAACGTTTCAATAAGGAATTATAAATGAGAGAGATCATAATTATATATTTTTCAACAGTACAATCTGGTACACCTCAAACATAACATCATGCCATTGTAAGCTAACAAGAAGCTCAAACTTGTTGGTAAACTGAACTATAAACTAGGCTATAACTGTCTCAGAAGAAAAGAACTGCCTATAACAGCATTCAACAGAAATATAAGTGCCTGTCTCGTTATTCTGACAAATTCCTATGGCAGCCCGATAATGTATATCATCAGTTTAGGTTGCAATTTACATCTTGCATCGTATGCAGCTGTTTTTAATTTTTTTAAATGCTCAGAAATATGTTCCTGTCTCTCGTTTGCATTTGATTACAAATGCTGCTGTGGTCTAAATCAGTGAAATTCATGCTAGTTGATTTTCTGACAGTCTATGCTATAAATGTATACACACATATAAACGGACTGTCACACTGAATATCCAAGTCAAATGAAAAATTTTTTTTAGTCGGATACAGCCCTAAAATATACTATATACTAATCAACTGGCATGAATTTCTCTGAGTGCCATCTGGTGGGCCACGAAGTAGTACTACAAGGGGTTAAATTAAAATTATGATTTTGTAAATTACAAAGCATGGTATTGACTAAATGTGCTCAAGAATTCAGACAACTCTGTGCCAGTAAACGCTCCCGAGCATGTGGTGAAGAAATATGATCCTCAATATATTAAATGCATATACTGAAAATAGTTTTTTCTCATTTACATTTGTCATAGTGATCCTCAGAAATTTTTTTTTTAATCAATCAAAAGTGGGCCTTAAGTTACAAATGGTTGAGGACCCCTGATTTACTCCACATTATCATTGGTATTGGAATGCAAAAGAGTGACAAATCAATAAAAACAGCTGCATTTGATGCAGCATTTAACTTTCAACCTATTTTAATCAACGATATATAATCTTTGGCTGCCATAAGAATTTGTCGGAATGATGACAAAGGCACTACACATATTTCTTATAGGCCTTTTTTTCCCGAGACATGGTTACAGCCTAGTTTACCAAAAAGTTTAATCTCCTCTTGTCAGTAGTAAATTATAATTCCTCATTGAAATGTTTTCCCAGCGCATCTTTGTTAGCTTCCTAGTATAGTTTGGATAGATGCATGTCGCAGA
>NW_018127888.1:3352468-3371013 GCF_001952655.1 Monopterus albus | reverse complement strand
ATTCTGTGTTTTTCTGTCAATATGGGGTGCTGTGTGTACATTAATGAGGAAAAAAATGAACTTAAATGATTTTAGCATATGGCTGCAATATAACAAAGAGTGAAAAATTTAAGGGGGTCTGAATACTTTCCGTACCCACTGTACAAGGCTGTGTGTTGCCCTTTAACGGAGATGAGCAAACAACCCTGATGCACATTGTCGCAACAGTCTTTTCTCTTGTAAAAGCAGACCACAATGCTTAAACACTTCTAATAAAGTACACCTTTATGTGCCTTGTCCTAGTGGATTTTGTCTTTTTCTCGTTGTACTGGGCAGCAATTTGGTGTATAGTGTTCGACCCCAGTATATCCATGCATCGTACAGTGACAGCAGTGAGGTGGGAATCCCCCCGACCACAGGGGGGAGCAAACTGCTGCCTGACACCAAAATGAGAAGAAGAGGACAATAACAGGGGCTGGGGTTACCTTCCATTGTAATGTACACTAGTCGACAAAAAAACTTGAGAAAAACAAAGGTTTGACTAGAAGAGCCTCAGTTGACAAGTATCTTGACCGGGCGGCTTTTTAGGGGGCAAAAATCCTTTTTTTTTTTTTTTTTTTTTTTTTAGGATATGCTGAATTAAAGAATTATTTTCAAATGTAAAAGTAATGTGCAGAAATCTGACATGGCGATGACTTGTGTGTCTTTATGTGTTTGTATCTTGTACCTGTAGTGCTCTGGTGCGTGTTTGTCAGTCAGGAGCTGCAGGTAGATGGACTGAGATCTTCTCTTCATACACCAGTTCTGAAAAGACAACATTAACACAACAGTTTAGCCAAAGCACCTTCCTGAATGGAAAGTAAGAAAATACATTTACTCATGTACAACTGTGGGAAAACTGTGCTTGAGTATTTCTATCCTATTATCCATTGTTTCACAAAAAGCAAAGATTAAGAAAATACTGCCCTCTGTCTTTTCTAGCCCAATAATCCTGTCATGTTCACCATGGAAGTGACCCAACCAGTATGACAGGAACCACTGGACTAAACTCACAGCATACTGCATAAAGTAGTTTCAACCAGTTACCACTGTAAAATGCTACATGCACAGAGATCTCTTAATGTAAACAATAAAAAAAACAACTAAAAATTAACATTCAAACTGTGACCTGTTAGAATCCAAAAATGTACTCTGTCAATAAGCGGGGCAGTAATTTGCCTTCTGGTTCAGCTTTTTTTGAAAATTCACTTGATCAGTTCACTTCTCCCATTGAGCTCAGTAAACTAAGCTTGTAACAAAATGCAGGACAGTAGTGAACAAAGCCGTGCTCACCGGACAATAACAGCATCTCAGACACTGTGCGTGACAGCATTTTGGGTTCCCTGCAAATGGCTAAATTATCTACAAATATAAAATTTTGTGCCGACTTTTCAAAAAAGCTGATGCCAGTACGACAACACATCTGAGGACTCGCCTGCAATCCTGCTACCCAAGTGACAGCACAGAAGTTAACTATGACAGACGAGTGGAGCAGTGTCCGCTCTACAACCTCGCCTGACTGTCCTGATATCTTAGCTAAGCACCGCTGGTGCAACAGCCCTAACAAATATACATGACTAATATCATTTCCCTGTGGCTAAGAAATGAGCTAAGAAAACTACAATAAGCCCTGAATTTCAATAAAACCACAGAATTTAAAAGAGTTGTACTGTAAGAGTTACAAGGAGCAGGGGTGGTCTAGTGTTTAGAGACACTTTGCTGTCAGCAACTCTGCTGTTGCACTCATCAGCTAATGTTGGGATAATAAATGGCTCCTACCTGCTCTCTATGATCAAATGCTCTGTCTCAGAATGGCAGCTAAAACGATTCAACATGTAAATGTAATGAAAAAGAGAAGGGGATACTTCTCTACCTGTGCAAAGGCAATGAAGAGCAGCTGTTCATGAGTGTATTTGAGCCCAGGCAGGGGCCTCTCTGGACCATGCTCCCTCACCCACTTCTGGTACGCCTTGGCAGACAGAGACAGAGGATTGAAAGTGAAATTAAATTATGATCCCACAGCTCATTTCCAAAGTAGCACATTCTCTCCAGCTTAAATGAAAGGGGCATTTAGTGTCCCCTTGAAGAAATCCTTGAAAAACTTGCTTGAAAAACTTGCTTATTACTTCACTTGCCAGTATGATTACCTGCCATGACTAACAGGCGTATGACACTATTGTAGCATTCTGATATCATGATTTATTTAAAAGCACTCATTAATTTCCTTTGTACTTTTGTTTTTGCACCAAACACTTCTCGCTTCAACACGGAGACACTAAGTATGGACCTGAATTATGCAGCATCTCAGATCCTCGGCACACACACACACAAACACAGATACAGGCAGAGAAGAGGAATTCAAGTAGAACTGTTTATCTTTTATCTTGATTCTGGGGCAACGCTGTCCTTTACTTTTATGCAAATTAAGCAGAGTGGTTTACAAAGAATAAACAGACAGATTTTCAAGACAGAAGGGACCAAAGCTTTGTGCACTGTTAGAGCAAACTCTACTATTTAGGTTTTGTGAAGCCACAATATTTGAACAAAAATATTATCAGATATTACTTACATAGTATGACAGCTTTAGCCCTCCCATGTCTGCTATGTTCTCCCCCAGTGTCAGGCGACCATTTACCTAGACAGAAAGGAAACA
Organism: Monopterus albus; assembly: GCF_001952655.1. NCBI lineage: Eukaryota > Metazoa > Chordata > Actinopteri > Synbranchiformes > Synbranchidae > Monopterus > Monopterus albus. Next base: position 3,368,342 of record NW_018127888.1, on the reverse strand, counting down.
CAGAGTCTCAGCAGCTTATACTTTTGTGCTGCTATGTACGTACCTAGAGGACTTAACTTCTGTCTAGGATCTGACAAAGGCTGATTTCTAATACCAACCTGCTCACTGATCCTGTCATGCAATTCAATAATTTCAAAAGAAGAGTTCTACATTATGTGAAATAGGCTTATACGCTTTCTTGCAGAGAGTTGCCTGAAAAGATCATGGTGCACTAAGTATGAAACTGGAGCCAGGAGACTAAGCTTACCACAGACAGAAACAGCTAGCCTACTCTATCCAAAGGTGGGGAAAAACAGCTTGAGGATTTAAGCGGGACTTGACTATATCCTGGTGAATCACAGGCTGTGTCCAAAATCACTCCCTACTTATTATATAGTGTGCTCGCCATGTTGCAGTGGTAGTCTTGTCGACGCCATGAGTTTGCCAGGCAATCAGACTCCAGAGAGAGCGGGCTAGCTGTTTCAGTTTGTGGTCTTCATGCCAAGTTAACCTAGCTAAGCTAATCACCTGCTGGTTTTACTTCATATATGTCATACAGACAAATACTTGACAGTTTATCACCTTGTAAAGAAACTCTGATTAAAGCTGGGGGTTTATTTTTTATATAAATCTCGTTTTCCCTTGAATGTCAGGAAAAGACTGGTGGCTGCCACTTTCCAAGCAGTCCTGGACTATGGTGACATGGATACTCCAGCACAAGTTGGACACTATCGCAGTGTATTAAGATTTGTTAGCTTAAAACCACTAACGCACTATTCCAAAGCTACGTCGCCATCTCTCTGCTCGGCGACTGATTCACTGGTATATCATTTACAAAGCTATTTTAGATCAATTCCCCTTATATCTCTGTTACCTGACCACAAAAAAATAAATCAGAACATACAAGCGCTGCTGATTCCTTGCTTACCAGCCTACATGAAAACTATTTTTGTCCAGTACATCTCTGCTGTCAGTCAGCCTGGCGAAGACCGTGCTGTCCTCCTGCTGACGGACAGCTGTTCTTACAAGAGACGGTGAATGGAGGTCGGAGTCAGTGTGGATCAAATGGATCTAATAGTTAAGTCGTGTATACATGCTGCTCATGTCTAGTGAAGTCCCCGTTTGATAACATAATCATCATTATCATCATGTTGACTGCTAGGCCATAGAGCTCTAAGGTGGCTGTATAAAAAGAGGTAGAAACTTGTTCCACAAGTCATTTTCCCATTTATTGTGCTCCATATGTTTCCCTCTCTGAATCTCATTATAAATAAAGGCTATGCACATTGGAAGGTAAGGTTATTTAAAATAATTTATGAAAAATGCTGATTCTTTTGCGTTATGTTGTAAAACAGAGATAGATGGCGCCACCATCTGAGACACTTGGTGGCACCAGTCTGGATCCCTGTCTCCTGTAAATTACAGTTTAAGATCACTGGATATTTACTTGCCATCGGTATAAAACTGCATGTCTTTATTGCTGGTTCGGTAGAGAGAGAGACTAAAAAGTTTAAAATTGAAGCAGAAGAGACTGAGATGTGAGACTTTTAAGTTCGTAGTAGTGGTCAAGCTTAAAAAAAACCCCACTGGTCCTATTATCCTCACCAGAACCTCCCTGTCTTGGTAAGTTCCCACATTTTTTTCAAACTTAAGATTACAATGCAGGTTTTGTCTTATAAATTTATCTTCAAGCATGATCCGACATAACCCTGAAGACGTAATCAGGTATTTTCTCCAGAGCCACAGGAGAAATTATAAACCTGTTTTCAGTACTCTGAAGTAAACCGATCTTTCTGTGTTAAATTCGTGGAAGGCTCCTTTCATAAGAATGTTGTCATGTCTGACATATGGTTTTCAATAGAAACCTAATGATCAGTGAACCCACATATCAATGTGCTGTCTGTGATATACATGCTGTAAATGAGGACTTGTGCTGTGTGTGTGCAAACCCACCCTCTGGTTGTAAACTGTGAAGTTATCATAGAGCTTGACGATACATTCAGCCTTCCTCTGGAACTTTCTGTAGGACTCCTCTGTCCACCACTGTTTGAGGTTGCCATGCCGGTCGTACTGACCCCCTACGGACATGAACCATTGCATCACTAAGATGAGGGGGCAAAAGGGCAGGGGGGGGAAGTGTTAGCATGAAGACAATACAATCTGCAACTTTCCTTCACAGTCCAAAGAGCTGCCCAGCATATCAGCATTTACATTACTTATCAGCATATGATTTTTTGGTAGCTGCAGGGGTCAAACCATACATCCACAGCTGACCTTGCCTGATGTACCCATCAGCAAATAGGAGTACTTTTCCAACCAACCAAAAACTGAAGAATAAACATTATGTGCACAAACCTACCAGTCACATTCAAATTTATTTTCCAGCATTTTGGTAGATGGTTGGCAGAAATTTCACACTCCCATTTAATTCTTCTGATGTATTTAAAAGGGCAGCACTATTGACTGGAAATAAAAGTTAGAGATTGTTGCTCAAAACAGTTGTGGGCACCCGACATCATAAATTTACACAAATCATCAGGGAACCTTTTCTATCTGAAATACAGTAGAATCCTTCACTGAAAGGGTGAGGGTACAACTCAAAATCATGAAAACAGGGGATGTATATGTTTTGTTGCAATGAATTATGGGTGGTGGGTATTCTTACCCCAGTCATCATATCCATGTGTTAGCTCATGGCCAATGATAGCTCCTATTCCGCCGTAGTTCAGAGACCTGGCAACAGGGAGGAGAAATATGGAATGTTAGATAAAACACTTCCTTGGTATCTATAGGTACGAAAAACATACATTTTCAAATTTTAAAGCAAAAAGATGACATAGCATGTTTGATTTGATTTATTCTTTCAAGCATGTAAAGACAGTTGATATGTCAACACACATAATTTTACACATATCCAACAAATGCTAATCCAATATCAATTTACTTATACCTAGTACATGCTTGAATGGAGTAGGAAGAAGTCAGACTTATCCAGTCCTACCCCATGACATCATCTTACCATCATTGGTTTATGGTACTTACTGATCTCTGGTCAGGTTCAGGTGATGAGCCCTTCTCTGCAATTCTTCTCCTGTAAGACAGAGTCCAGAATTATTTCTGAAAAACAGTTGCTATTTTTAAAAACATATCATCATGTTTAATGTTAATATCATAAAGCACAGACCACACAATTCCTCCTGAACTCCACATTTTTAAAACCTAAATTCCTTAGATTTCTCTAGATCTTACAGTGATACTTCTCTGTCAGCAACAAAGTGCATTTAAATTACGATTTTACTACATATCATCTCATAATACTGAGGAATAGTGAGAGTGATGAGTACATGAACTTATTCTTCAGGTGGCACAACAAAATCCATTGCGACCAACATTGGGGTTTGCTAAATCTACTGTATGGCAACTGTGTCAAGTTTCACTTTTCTGTAGTATATGAAACAAGATCTGAAATTCATTCATATGACCAACGCCATACTCTAAGTATGGTAAAATCAATGAAGAATACAAAATGCGTAGTGCTTTCCCGTCCAAAATATATCTAACCCTTGCCAATATCGATATATTTTTTGCTATTTTGTGCTGAACATATCTGATATGAGATTTCCAGGAGAATTTGTCATCAACTATGACACCTAGAAATTTAATTTCATATACTCGTTCAATATTAGCTCCCCCAATTTTCAATTGAAGTTCTTTATCTAGTCTACGATTCCCAAATACCATAAATTTAGTTTTATCCAAATTCAGAGCTACTATATTACTGTCACACCATTTCTTTATCTTCTCAAGTTCCTGTGAAACCGGTCCAGAGAGTTGCTGTAGGTTTTCACCCGATGCCCATATGGTAGTATCATCAGCAAACAAAACCACTTTCACTAAATCAGAAACCTTTCATATATCATTAATGTATAATATAAACATGTTTATTTAGCTTCAAAGGCCTTTGTTTATTATAAAAGTGCAGGTATTGGATTTTTTAACATAGTATCTAATAAAGTAAATATGATGTATGGTTTTAATATTAAAGTAAACACATTTAGACTAGATTAGTTGAATCTAATCTAAATGTGTTTACTTTAGGGCACAGATGGCCCGAAGTTAGATTTGTATGCATATCCACTCTGGAAACACTGGTGTCCCATTACGGTCAGCCATTTGATTTTCCTTCTTTGTTTTCCCCCATTGTCTTCAATGTTAATGCTGCTCAGCTAGGCCAAATAAAACAGCAGTTGCACTTGGGATCTAATTTTGGATCCATGTTGTTCAGGTTGGTACTGAATAAAAAGCAGCTCTGCCACATTTTGCTGCTCACACTGATTGGAAAACATCAGATATCTGCTTCACATGTGAGGGAAAAGGGCCCTTCAGCTGCACTCTGAACATAAATCTTAATTTCCCAAGTTATTAATGCAAGATCCCAACCTCGCTTAAGCACCCAGTGGTCCACACCCTGCATGTGTCTATCCTAGTACCCAGTGCTTCCAAAAACCTGCGGGTTGTTCCACCTGTCCTTGACCCTTGGATGAGCTGGAGTGTCATGTTTGCAGCCCATGCAGATATAGAGAATGAGGAGAGGGCAGACTAAGAGCTGCTCACATGGCTACGTCTGAAAATGACTTTCTGACAGCTAGTCGATACGCTGCCTCTCAGTGGGCCCGACTCCCTCGCTAAACTAACTGGCTGATTGAAGCTTCATTATACTCGATGTGATAGTGGAGGGGTGTGTGTGTGAGGCAGTGGGAGTGTGAGAGGCAGCTTATGGGAGGTAAGGGCTACTGCAGTAATAATGTCAAGGGAACAGACACACACACACACACACACACACACACTTTAATACAGTCATTTATTAATATAGATTAGCATGCATGGCAGCAGGTAGTGGACGTAGTGGCGATCACCTCTAATGAAGACACAGAAGTGCTAGCTAATGCTGGGTACACAAGCTGCTAAGTCTAATTAGCTCATATTTGTGAGGAGGAGCGTGTGTGTGTGTGTTTCGTTCAGGGGAGCTGGTATAAATGCAGGAGGTACATGCATATTTGAAATGTATTGTATGTATTGGCTTAGAATAAAACTCAAGACTGGAAACAGTAGGTCTGTGCCTCAGTTAACTGTTTAACAAAAGGTATGTTGAGTGGGAACAAAGGGGTTACCTGCTTATTCCTCGGTGCTGCACTGCATTGCTTTCTTATTGACCATTTTCCAAATCACACCTAGACTGTTTGGACTGATTTCTTTCCTTCTAAACACATTAGGTTTTATTTCATGCCAGTATTGTATGAAAATCAACTTGCAAAGGTTTAAAACTGATCTTTTTGTGTCGATGGTTCACGTTTATGTTTATGAAGCTCAACATGCTTCAGTTTTTGGTGAAATTGTTATGAATGTATAAATTCAGTTATATGTTATTATTGAGGTCATAGTTAAATGTGGCATTGTACTGGACTACATTATATTTAGAAGTGTTGCTAATACTTCAACCCTCTCATGTATGTAACCAGGGAGGACAAAAATATAGAAACACCTGTCAACGTTGCTGTGACAACAGCGTCAAACAGGGAAATGATTACGTTTAGGCCTTATTCTTGGGCTAGGATCGCTGTAACAATGGACAAATAGACTCTATTCTACAAAAGTACTGATTTACTGAGAAGTAAAAAACATTTATTCAAAGTAGGAATCACACACATCATGACATTGTATTGTTGCATTCCTAATACGAGGTGTGGGCTGGTTTCAGATTGACTTGCCGTCTGGTCCGGATCCAGACCAGAGTCCGGACTTTGAGAATCCCTGATCTAAAGCGTTCTGGGCAAATGTCAGCGGTTCTTGGGGAAAGAAAGTGTGTTTCTCATTTGATACTGTATGTGTTTCCCTTTAGCTTAATATGAATGCAACCTTCACCCTAACAGGTCATGTTCTTATGATGTTTAACCTGATCCCTGTCTTACATTAACCACCAGTTATCTCTGCCTACTCCCAAGCTTTAGGATCTAATGTTAAGGTTTTTATCTTAGCTATATATCACTTAGTATTCTCCACTTCAGTATCATGATTCTGCAGTTTAATTGCCTACTTAATACTTTGGCATTGGTTACACAAGGGGTTACCACAAACTAAATATATCAGTAAAACTCATTACTATCAGTCTTGTTATTTGGCGGAGTATCAAAGCTACTTTTCTGCTAGAATGTTATATATAAAGTACTGAAAGCTGTACTGTAAAGTACTGAGAATGTGCAATTTCAGATCAGTTTGTTCAGTTCTTGACGAGTGCTTGTGTTAAGATCACATTTTAACTTTTGGGAACTTTAGCAGCTTTGTTAAATGACAAAAATTTAAAAAAGGGGGAGGGGGGGTTGTTTTAAGGAACACATGTTTATTCGGTATTTCTCCTAATGAGACAGTTTTGTTATTAGTATCAAAACTCAGCACTAGTATTCAAACATTTCCATCAAGCTCCAGTAGCCTACCTTATAAATATTCATTGTTTTGCATTTTGATCGACAGCTTTATTGCCTCAAAGTGCATTGGTTTATATTAAATGTAAATGTTTTCCACAGTGAAAAGAATAAATCAGTGGTGAAAACAAACACACTCCCCGGCCAGTTTATTAAGTACAGCTATAATGTAATCCAGTACAACAGCTCTGCCACATCAGAAGCTTATAATGGTCACTTTTTGTTACAGAGGTGAGTATGTATATGTGTTTATAGAGGTCATAGTTTCCAGTGTACTTGGTATCAGCTGCTGTATATAAAAAACAAACTTACTATTGACCATGAAACACCCTGTATCTGTCAGACCATAGTTAAAAATACAACATGCTTCTATCTAAAATGCACAGCTGGAGTAGAAGTGATGTGCTCTGATTTAAATATATGACTAATCTGAATTTGAGTAGTTCTGACCAGTGCTGCTGTGACTAATTCATAGATTTCTCATCAGAAAGAACTTATTTGAGAGTCATAAATGAAAATAACTAAGATAAATAGCCTAAAGCTGACAGAGACAGACAGGGAAGCACTTTCATACGCCATCAAATTACTCCATGGACTCAAATTTAGGAAGGCAACCTCTAAATGACACCTGTCCCATCATCAGGACCTTGTTCAGTAATTGAGCTCTTGGTGGGTAGTTAAACTGGTTTAATCAGGTGTGTTGGGATGCAAGGGAAGCAGAGGCTTGTCAGACTAACATTGCCTATAATGACCTTTGTTGCTATGGCTGTGGAGATGTTGTTGCCTTCCTACGAACAACAGCAGGGAAAGGCGGGGATCGGGGGGAGGGCTACTTACTGTGGGAACTCAGGGTTGTAGAGAGTGGGCTGAAGTATCCCGGCAGGAAAGACTGGAAGAGAGATAAAGAAACAGCATGAGGGAAGTGGAGACGTCTTTTTACTCCTACAGCCTGCAACATCCATACTCTGTGCAGCTGCTATAAAGTTTCTATTTACCCAGATGCATTTCTTTCAGCATATAGTAATACCAAAGCAGAAATGTCTGGAACAACTTCACCCACTACCAAGGTACATAGACGAGGAAAAATAAACTGCAAAGGTCAAAACCCTAACAGCACTTGCAGAGTATACAGTAGAACAACTTTAATGCAGAACCAATGTGTTTTGGCTTGTACAAAGCCCACAAGTTGAAACGCCTCGATCTTGTAATAAAGTTGTTCTATGCACTACAAGTACCGTAGGAGTTTCGATCTTTTCAGCATACAGAGAGCCAAAATGAAACTGGAACGCCCGGGTTGTGTTCCGGAAGAAAGAAAACCCCAATCAGAATCCTACTGAGATTTCTTATCTGGCTAATAACTAAAAATCCAGCCTTGGAACACAGATTCACAAGTGATACTATTATTATTAGTCTTGCATGCAGTCTCCAGCTGATGGCATCACTGGAGTTGTACTTTCTGTACTGGAAAGCTCCCCCCAGCTACAGTACAGAAGACTCTCTCTTTTCACAGGTGAGTAGACTGCACATCATGTGTAAAATCAGTTTTAAAATCTACACAAATATCACCTAGGGATGTTTTTCCCCAAAACTTTAATTGCTGCTTATTTAGTCATGAATATATAATCTTATCAAGAAAAACTTAAGATTTGAAACAGTTTTCAGGGGCTTTAAGTTTAAATGGAGTCCAGTAAAGTGGCAAAATACACTGTGACGATTTGCTATTATTCTTTGTTTTCTATTATTGTCAATTAAATATTGGATTTTGAACTGTTGGTTGAACAAGACAAGTAATTTCCAAACATCACCGTGGGCTCTGGAAACCTCATCTGCAGAGCTTTGTCACCATGGTGACAACTGTGTCCTGCTAGAGACCAGCTGGTGGATCCTGGGTGTGACATATGCGTGTGTGTGTAGGTGTGTGTGTGTGTGAGGGGGAGAGAGAGAGAGAGAGAGAGCAGCATTGGTGAGAACTTGGCAAAGCAGAGAATTTAAACTTTATTTTATAAGTATTTCACTGTGGTTCCGCTCTAAAGCACAAATAAACACAGGCACACCTCTGCACAACCCTATGGGAAGGATCTGGCGTGAATGCAGCCAAAACAAGAGCTTCTGTCTGTTCTGCTGTGTGCACTTGTGTGTAGCCCTGCCCTCAGTCAAACACACAGACCTGCAACTGGATCCACGTAGTAGGCTACTGTAAGTCCTGATTTCCATGTATAAATATATCAAACTGTTTCATTTTAAATATCTCAAAGTAATTGTTTAATTTTCAAAATGAAAATTCATTGGCTGCCACGTGCATGGACCTTTGGCTGTCATGATAAGCACCACACCTCTAGCACCAGGATTCTGGTAGTTGTGTAAAATGAACACTGGAGCAGCAGTTTTGTAGCTTTTTTTGAGTTCAGTGTAAAAGGGCCATAAATTTAAAAAGCCGCCCGACAGTTTGCTGTGATCTCTGTGCAAAAGGGGCTAATGCAACTGTCTGCACATTAGCATGCTGACATGCTGTAGGACAGTGTAGATTTAATAACTGATGCCAGCAAAATCAATTATTTTCTGACTTTAAAAACTGAAATTATATCAGTTTCTCATCAAGAGAGAAACATTCACTATATACACATACTATGTTGCAGCAAACTTAAACCTCTGACCTTGTCTCTATCATCAAACAGAATCTAATTCTAGACATGAACTAAGGGAAGCCATTATGCTGGGGGTACATCTTATGTGGGCAATATTAATTTGATTAAAGAAAGGGATCATGAAACTGACTACATCAGAAAAAAGGAAGGAAAAGCTTAAAAATGAAACGGCTTGGTTTAGTGAGAGAAATAACGTGTGTGGGTTAAAAAAATGGCCCAACAGGCCCTGATGACTATGTTTGTCTGGCTCCTCCTGTCCTCTAGCATCAGCTCGTGAGCACATCATTGATTTTTCTGCAAGAGACATAATCCAGCAAGCAGGCAGGCACAGATTGTGGGCCGAGCCTGGAGAAGACAAGGCGAGGAGGGAACGAGGGTGGACTGACATTACAGGGTTAGATTTGTTAAAACTCAGGAAGGTGTTACTGCTTGTTTTTCCTCCAGGGAATATTAACTATGTGAGGTGGAGATCGAAGTTGAAGGTGAACGATGAGAGGGAATATGATACGATAGGGTAGGCTTTTGTTTTTCTAAGCAGCTCTCACGTTCAACTTGTTGAAAACAGGTGGCAACATGGTGGAATTGTGTGTAACTAACGTGCGGTCCACGTCATGGTGCAGAATGGCAATAGTGGAAGGATTATGTGAGTGTGTGTGTGGAGACAGACAACAGAGAGAACACAAATATCAGTATGTACAAAGAGGAGTCACGTACTCACCCATTTGATTCTTGTTAGGGAGGTAGTAGGCATTAAGGGCCTGAGGGGGGAGAAGCCACCTGAGGAGAAAAACAGTGCCAAACAAACAGGGTTTTAAAAATGGGATCCCTCACACACACTACAATCACCGGTCTACAAAGTCGAAATACACCCAGATCCTGAACAGAATCCCAAATGCCTCTGCCTATCTCTGCCTAAACCCCCCAGTGAGAAACATTCAGTGTGTGTGGTCCCACAGCCAAAGATCCTCTCTGCATATGAAACCACGGTCCATTCCTTTATGGTAATCCACTTAAAACCCGACCGATCGATTGGCACCAAATCCCGCTAAAATGACTAACTCTTAAAAGTGCCCTTGTTCTAGGAATGAAAGACAGATGGCTTTGTGTGGACTGCAGAGAGATGGAGGGGAGACAAACACATGCTTGACGGTTTCTTTCTTTATTTCCCAGCAACAGACAGAGTGAGTGATGAAAGTTTCACTTTTTGGCGATAAAGGGGAAGTATGTGATTCAACTCTTCAGGGCATTGAGTGTGGGCTAATGATACAGTTGTTTTGAGCACCTTAGAATACTAATGTGACTATAATGTGTTGTCATACCAGAGAGGCACTCAATCCAGTCATACAGGGCTCTATTTTAGAAAGATGAACCACATGTCCCACAGCACTTTTCTGCTGCCTGGCTGTTATAGATAAGTAAATCAAATGGATTTTCTCCAGCTGCGTATGTCGATATAGTATCTGTTTGTTTCATTTAGAGGCACATCAACAAATATGTCAGACCAAATAGAGCTTCCCAGGGACACATGTTGGGCATGTCAAACATACATATCAGAGAGACACACAGTCACAGTGGTGCAACGGTAGCATCTGGTGTGAGCCTCAGCTGCATGATTTCAGAGATATCAACCCTTTTTAACTGTTTTGTGCTGCATGTCAGTGAGCGGAGGTGTCTGGCTACCGTGTATGTGGAGGTATGACTCACGCCGTCTTGTCCACCTCTTCATGGATCTTCTTGACAGACAACTTGATGTTGAACTTGATACTGTTTAGGATGTTCTTGAAGTAGGTCTTCTCATCCACATCAAACTGCAAAACCACAGATGTGAAGTTAGCGTGAGTGAAAACACTTTACAAAATGTACTTGTCCATGGCATGCTTTTCCTTGTTTTATGACTCATCTACAATGTTACAATGGTGAATTATCATCTTAGGACCTAATTTCAAAGAATGAGGTGAACGTATGTTCTAGTGCTTCTATGCAGAAGCAACTCGGTTTATACACGTTTCGCAAACTCTCGCTCACGAGACTTTTTTTCTAACAATCTAAAGTATTACGTGATAGTTTAAGGATTCCCTTGGTCATAATCTCCAGGCAGTTGCACATTCATGTGAGCTTGCCTGACATCCACCGGTGCCATTTTAAAAGCGGAGTTTTTTGATTGCGCCTGGTTTTGTTGATATAATTTCCCTCCTGCTGCTGCACCGTGACCAGAGGATGAGAAGAAAATTACAGGGCCTGAGGTTACTGCATGTGTGGGAATGTTCATATACAGAGACTTGCTGCTTTACCTGACTGGGTCTAACCTACAAGCAGCCAGCCAGTGAAGCCCCCTGGGGCAGTGAATGATCAGCTGATCTACACTGGATTCCCCTGGAGTACAGTACCTGTTTGTAATTGGTCATCAAATGAGAGCTTATCTGACAATGTGCTTAAGCTAATGACAGCAAAACAAATCTTTTGTGTCTTTTTTGAACATGCCCGTTAAACATTCACCGTTCCAGTGAAAAAAGAGGACAGTGTTTGTAAAAACTGGTTGAACCTCCTCTGGCAGCAATAACCTCAAACAAGTGCTTCCTGTAACTATGGATCAGAACAGGGCAAACTTCCAAAGGGATTTTAGGCCATTCTTCCTCACAGAGCTGCTTCAGTTCAGACTTGTTCTCAGCACGTCTGGTATGAACGACTCTCTGAGCTCACTCCACCACAGCTCTGTTCAGCTAAGGTCTGGGCTCTGACTCCAAATGGCACTTGAAGACATTCTATAATAGATTTATTTTTATGTTTTGGGCCATTGTCCTGCTGCACCATAAAATTTCTACTGAGCTTTAGCTGGAGGACAGTCACCCTGACATTATACTGTAAGATTCTTTGATAAACACGTGAATTAATTTCCCCCTCACTGATCACAAGCTGTCCTGGTCCAGAGGAAGCAAAAAAGCCCCAAGCCATGATGTTCTCTCCACAAACTTCAGGCACACAGTGATGTCAGAGTCACATAAATCCCAGCAAAATGGTGAAGTGGATAGAGCCATGCTAGTGGTTCTTTCCTTCACGTTTTTTCTACACTCCCTCTTGGTCCACACGTGTGCAACGGTCTTCAGACACCAGACCTGAAGCAGAAGTGTATTCAGATTAACATAGCTTTCCCCCCTTTTTCTCTTTCCTTAGTCCCCCTCCCTCCTCTTTTATTTATTACCAGACTCTATATAGAATTGAACACAGCATACCATCACACACAAACCATATGTAAATATCCTGTATCTATGTTCAGTGCTTTGTCTTGTTACCGTGCTGTTTTATATAATAAAAAAATGATTAACACAGCTGCGGCTGTGCTCATTTACATCATCAGTGCTGGTTAAATACGCTGTTAAATTGAGAAACTGCAGTACTGCAATATTTTGTGCACCTGATGGTGATTTGCGACAGGTTTAGTTAATACCCCCCTTAATGTTGGTTTTTTAATTTGTCACCCGTCTGTATGTGAGGAATAAGCAGCTACCTCCACGGGGTCTCCATTAACAAAGTCTTGATTGCATTTTTTGACAGCTTAGCTGCCTGCTACCAGGTTTTACATGTGCTCCATGGTTAGGTCTGGAGACATTAGGTATATTATTTATTTGAGCAGTCTCATCAGGGTGGGTATGTTGGGTTCATTTACTCCTGTGCATGATATATTTTTGTTCCACCTGAATACAATCACCCAGTAATGCCTGATGGAAAATAATTAGAGAGCCAGAGAGTGAAAGACGGATGCTGGGAAAGGCGATTGGTTTGTATTATGTGTGGGTCGTTGTGTGAGGTGATGATGACCGGAGACCACAGAGAGAGAGAGATTGGAGGCTCATGACTCACCCCATATTCTTGATCTATGAGCTCAGGTTTGAGTAGGAAATCTGGGTATCCTGTCATCACCATCATGTACTTCAGCTGGAAGAGATGATGAATAAGAGAGGATAATGAAGAGAAGGAGCAAGTGGAGCAGAAACAACAGGGCCAACAATAGCCCACATCCACTTGCACTCATTTTTGGACTGGGGCACCATCCAAACCCTCACACACACATACAGTACATCCTTGTTTTTGTCACTAACCAGGTCCCTACATTGACTTGCATTCTTTTCCGGGAGTCTTAACCTCAACTATGAACACTCCTTGTCTAACACCTAACCTTTAACCTAACCCCAAACCAAGTCATCACTCTAAAATGTAATGATTTACATTTTTGGAATTTTCTTTTTGTCCCCATGAGGATGCAAAGTCCCCACAAGTTGACTGTGTAAACAGATTTATATCCACACCATAAGTAATACCAGGCTCCACACACACACACACACACACACACACACACACACACACACACACACCAACTAACCAAGCAAACCCAATGTAATAGGATTACACAGAAGCTTTTTATATTCAGGATGCCCCCCTAAAAGGATTATAATTTCAGATTGTAAAAGTATTAGAAGGGATATCTTGCAGTGCAGACCCTAAATCAGCACCACAGAGAGATCCGGATTAGGCGATCCCCACTTTCCAGTGTCAGGTCCTTGATGTATTCTATCACTCACTTCCATCTAACCAAATAATCAATTAAACCCCCAGAACGAAAAGAAAAGAATTGCAAAGAAATAATTAAATCCTTTTCAAATACTAATCGGATCTGGCAGGGAGCTGTGTTTATGATGCGGAAGCTGAGTCAGGCTCTGAACCTTTGCTCTGGCTGCCTCCTTGGTGGCTTCATCCATCCAGTCTAGCTCCTGCAGCCGGAGGTCCAGGGAGTGCTTTATGTCCTCCACCAGCTCCTGTACCTGGATGGAGATCACATCATATGGCAAGAGGTTTTAAAGGCCCTGAAAACATTTTCTGACTTATGTAGTCCTATGTATACACATTTTCCACATGAGAAATTTCTTTATTTTCCTTTTCCTCTGCGTTTCTCAGCATGGGAGGCAAGTTTTAATAAATAATAGCAAAGCTGTTTTTTACTTGAATTGTTGCTTATGTGGTCAGATTTGGTGTCATAGAAGACTGCTTGTGCTTTTATGACTAAAACGAATACGTTTGATTTGACAAATACTTTCTTCCATCTTTGTTGTCCCATCGCTGCAGTTTTTGATACTAGAAATTTCCAATATGGAATCACCACTAACCCTGTTTGCAGCTGAAACACACCACAAAGCACAAGTCAAAGCGTTCAACAATCACTGAATTCTGAGTTCATTAAAAAATAAAAAATAAAACAGCAAGGGGCTCGTTTATTTTCCAGCTGCAAGCACTAGCACAAATCAAAGTAACTGAATGGGGATGCTTTGATTTGTGATCTGCAAGGCATGTAAAGTTGCTAATGACCCTGCATGTAGAATGATAACCAGTGCATATTTTGTGACATGATTAAAACTCAGCTTAAGGCTTGGAGTTGCAGTGCAGAGATGCAGAGTGCCATCATGTGGGGTGAGTTCCTAAATCATCATCAATGAAACAATTCCAAAAAGACTGGTTTCTGTCTGTCCCTTTTTCCAATTCAGTAGTATACAGTAAATTCCCTCTAGCTTTGTCCAGTGGTACCCGCAGGAGTATATTTCATAGGATGCACAAGAACCACCTATGGCAGCACATTGCTGCCACCATAAGAAAGAAATTTTTGCTAAGTTCTTGTTAAAACAAGAAAACCTTCTCATTATAAGATACGTTCATGTTAAAACATAGTATTTTTCCTAGTAATTATGACATACTAAGTGGGTTAAAGCAAGGAGCAAGATTATTATTTCATTGGACTAGGGGTTTAATTGACCTTTTACATGCATTTCAAATGTGCCACACTCTGTGTATTGGCCAGTGTAGTCTACTGGCCATGACTAGGATTTTTGGCAAATGTAGTCGCCATGCAGAGATCATTTGAAAGTAAGAATATTTTTAAATACTGGGACTGGACATCATCAGGGAGCTTGGAAAACTATCCAAAATCCCTATCCTTTTCTTGGTCTGTCAGAACTTTGACTAACTTTTAAAGAATCATACTGGTGCATTCTCATTATACCGTAAACAAAGAGACATCAGGACATGTCGCGCCCTTCAGTTCTCTCTACACTGGTGATTCCGGATAACAAGAAAGATGTCTTTCCCGCTCTGTCTCCTGTAATTCAGTGTCAGCTCCTGAAACTCATTAATTCCTACTCATGCTGAGGTAAGCAGCATCGGTGAGTCAGTCAGGGCTACACATATCACCACTGGCTTTGGGTCTGGAATCTCTCATATCGATAATGAGGTCTCCAACCTGCATGGGCATGCCAACACTGTACAGAGTGAAGTCGACGAGCAACATGAAATGATCAGTGTGGATGTGGACAATGCCAAAAATAAAACAACCCAATGCGACGCTTTCTATCCTGCCCACATCAGACATATTGTAAAGGAAGACAAATACTGTTGATTGTTTGAATGATGTTTAGATACTTAGGGACATTAGCACCCACTTCATCTTGCAAAAAGCTGCCAGACTGTGGCTTGATCCTAAAAATCCCTGTTTTCTGTTCTTGTGTTAATCAGAAAGGCTCCACTAGCTCGAAGCATTGAAATTTACACTTAGTGTCTTATTAGAAACTTAAATGGAACATTAGGATCTTAGGAAACTAAATTTTAATTAAGGTACTGTATATAAAGAGTAATCAGCACCCAGAACTCATCCAGCTATGTCAGACTTGTTTTATGGTTTATAGTCCTGAGCTTTGGTAGAGATTTAAGAGAAGAGGAACAGGGCGGAGA
>NW_018127888.1:3318738-3352398 GCF_001952655.1 Monopterus albus | reverse complement strand
CCATAATCCCATGTATTAGAATAGATATGAGATTGAGATATAATAAGAATATGTGGAAGGATTAAAGTAGAAAAGGGCTGAGATGGGGAATTAGTAGTGAAAGAGAGCACCTGGAAACAAAACAGTACTGTGAGGATGTAAATTTGTCACCTTTTGCTGACATTTGCTGTTTTTAACCACCGTCTGCTTCATTAGTCCACCCATACCTTTGCTTTGCTCTGTGACGAGAAGTGCTGCTGGACAAACAAAGCTCCCAGGGCCATGCCAAAGTGTTTGTTGGCCTGAGTGAGGCAGAGCCTGCCCAGCTCCAGCTGCTGTTCGGTACCGTCTATCTCCCGAGAAAACTCGTGGATGGTGCTGCGGAAGGCAGTGGACAAGTGTTCACTTAGTGCTGCCACAATGCGCCACAGCATGTAGTTATGAAGAACCCTAGGAGGGAGAGCACACAGAAATGATAGCTTTGGTTGGGCTGGGTTTATAATTTGTCTCTGCAAACAATGTAACAGCTTTGCCAAACCCACATGAGAAACAGATGTGTCTGGACCTTAAACTAGACACAGTGACACATTAAAATTAGCCAATGATGTACTTGGGATAAATTGCTCATTTTGGCGTCTATGATCCCATCATTTTCTCTATGGGTCGACTCAAAAATAAGTGCACCCTTTTTAAATATTCAGTTAGTTATAAAAAACAATTTTCCAGTCTATCATTAAAGCAACAGAAACTTCTTCTGCTATGATGTGAATCCAAAGAACGCATTCTTGTGCAACACAGAACCCTTAAAGTAAGACTCCAACTTCTGCTGAAAGGCTGCCACTGTATACATTACAGGAAAAAATGTGGTAAAATCTCAATGAAACTAGGCAGCACTCAGAGAACACCAACCTCCACCAAGACAGCTCACTGTCCTCATACACCTAAAAGCAATATTCTCTTGATAGTCTGACCATCATAATATTAGTGATTCCTTCACCATGACAGGGTACACATTGAATCACAAGGAATCGCACTGATCTCATTATTAGTTTGAAGGTTAGTTAAGAAAACCTTTATTTAAGTAATGGTGGTTTTCTTCTGGATCTAGCTCAGTAACTTTTGAAGACACATCCAGGCTGATGACATCCTTCTGAATCAGCAGAACTTCAGCCAGAATTTGATCTTAGTTGCAGGTCTGTAGCATTATTTGATGTCTCAAAGTAGCGAGTTTTCCATGAGTTTTGAGTTATGCTGTGAACAAACAAACCAAACAAAAACAAATTGTGATGGAAAACTGTCCTTATTAATAGATTGCCTTATTAACATACTGATTGTTGCTATGCAGTTTTTATATATAGTTATTTGTGTGTTTGTGAAACCAGACAAACTTCTGTGTCTTCAGTGAAAAGCACATCCTTGTATGGAAGTTAAACCAGACAGCTTCTTTCCTGTGTGACAGACGTTTCCTTAAACCTACATATGACCTTAACAGACCGAAACCACAAGCAACACTCATGTCTATGTATAAAAGGAAATGCAGCTTCATGCTCAGAGAGCTTCTCCTTCAGATGTTGTGTTTGACACTCTGTGAGAGTTTGCTCCTTCCTGCAGGAATAAATGTGCATCAATCTTCAGAATTGGTATCAAGTTTCATTTTGCATTCACCGAATCCTGATAAGACAATTTTTGCCATAACACAAATGCTGGTAAAACCTTATCTTATCAATGTAAAGGTAGTTTTTCATGTTGTGTTTATGAACTGTCATGACTCAACATGGCTAATATAGCCAGCTCTCATCTACACTACTTTCAGGATTTCACAAATTAATACTGAATTGTTCAAACAAGAATCGCAGTTAATTGGAAATCTATATTTCTACCCTGCCCTATTTAGCTCCATGGGCTTTTCAAGTTAAAATGCTATTTGATATTCGCTGGGAACTATTTGACAATTATTCAAAGGCCACCCATCCCTATTAGCTACCATATGCTTATCCAGACCAAGTAAGACTGTTGCAGCAAAATCTGCGCAAAGCTGTTCTTTATTTTTTGTGAATGAATCTTTTTACTTGTGATGTGAAGAATGACTTTGTTTTGCTTACACTTAACTGTCAGATTTGACGTGTAAGAACGCCAAATGGTGTTTGTGGTGGACTCAATTATAAAACCAGACGAACTGATTTAGCTGAAGGTTTATACTAGTAGCAACTAGACAATCAATACACAGTCCGGGATACACAATCAGGTCAATAAGACAGTCCAGGGTCAGCGCCGGTAGACAGATATAGCCAGGAGATCCAAACTCGAGAGGTCAAGGGGAATAACTCAGAAGGTCGGTACACTGCAGGCAATCAGAAACTGGAAGGGCATAGGCAAAACACGGTGGTCAAAAACAGTAATCCAAGGTCAGAAACAGAGAATCAGGCAAGGTATAAATGCTGGAGAGTCAGAGCTGGGGTCAAGAACAATCTGGCAGCGTCCTGGTGGGAGGACGCTGCCTAAATAGAAGTAAAAAACAGGTGCAAACAATAAGGAGCAGGTGAACTAATGATGATTAAATAAAAGGGCCAAAACTGAGGTGAAACAAAACAGGAAGTAATGTGAAAATAAAAGCCTGACAGGAAGCAACGGAACCGAATCGTGACACTTAACATTTACATAGTGGCTCTTTAATGTAAGACCATAGCTTGTTCTCTTTGCATAGTTGGCCCAAAGTTTCTGTTTTTCTATCTGCCCTCCAAGCCCCTTAAGAGTAGGAAAAGTTAGTGAGAAAACAAGGGGGAGACAGTGATTGAGCGTGAACAGTGAGGAGTCAGTAGGGCCCAACAGTTAAAAAGCAGCTCCTTCCAATCCAGAGTGACTCACAGCAGAGGGGTAAGGAAAATGTCAAGCGGGAGGAGAGAAAATGGATCTTTCTTTTATGCATTCCAGCTGTGTCTTCTACCCCAGACAATGGAGTGCTGGTGTGTTCTCGTGCACCCACTGTGTGCACACATCTAATCTGCCCTGCGGGTACAAATGCCCCCCTGCTCCCCCTACTGTGGGGATCAATGCAAACCTCAAGGCATGTTGTTGTTGTTGTTGTTAAATTTTTCCCCTTTGCATGACAGATATTAAATCAAATGCGCCTTGGCAACAGCACCCCGAGGTCCTGCCAGCAAAGCACTTGTGAAGTGAATTTAATTGATGAGAAAAAGGAAAGCATAGCAGGAGTTGGGGGAAGGGAGGCTAAATGAATGTACAAGAGACTCAGGTAGTGTCCTTGATCATCAGAAGCATCAACTAATCAGCATGTTACAGGTGTGGCTGCTTTGCAAGATAAGATGGTTTGTATAATTTTGTCATCAACATGTTTGTTGCAGATTATTTGATTAAAAAAGGGAATAGCTCATGACCCAAAGCATAGCACCTCATCTGTTGAACATGGTTGTTGTTCTGTTATGACTTGGGCATGTATGGCTGCTACTGGTATAATGGCATTTATTGGTGATTTTGCTGCAGACAGAAGCAACAGGATGAATTCAGAGGTATACAGGAGCACTGTGTATTCAGATTCAGCCAAGAAGAAAAAGAAGAAGATGATGACATTTCAAGCTGTAAACTTTGGGCACTGGATATTAAAAGGGCTGCATCTCCCACACTGTTCTTCCCATATTCATGTAAACCTGCTCAAAATACAGCTGTGACTTGGCACTTTATTGTAGTGTCTACTATTGTATTTCAAATTGAATATGCTGAGGCACAGAGCCTGAAGACCTCAAATGTCTTACTGTAGTAACATTCTGGACTATAATTACTTCTGCTGATGGGTAATTAGTAAAGCTATGGAATCATGCTCTCATTGACTAATATGTAATAGGTAATTTTCAAGTAATTTGCTGAACACAGTTAATTAACCAGTATTTTTAAGCTGTTTTATTACTGTTTGGGATCATGGGAGCCACATCTCCTTAAACATCATTTGGAATGGCAACAAACACTTCTCAGCTTTGCATCACGCTAACTAAAAGTGGACTCTTCAAAAACATGTAACCTCATTTTGTCTTTAGCTTCCTAAAAACTTCCCTACGGTGTCATATCACCCCAATGTCCCCTTCATGGTCACACATGTATGTGTCTTTGTGCTGTGATGGAGTCAGAGCAGTGCTAAATGAAAGCAAAGGGCCTGTTGGTACAGATCAAGCAGTAGGTCTTAATCACCGGAGGCCTGAGCGAAGGCTCATTAGCTGAATGGATTTTAATGGGCCTAGTTAGGGAGATGAAAAGACACCGTTCCAATGCACTGCATCAACACATCACCACAGGTAATGACCCTGTAGGTAATAGAGGAGAAGGACTTGCTCTATTCCAAACTTTACTTCTGGATATTCAGACAGCAGGTAAGGAGAAAATTGTAGAGTTTTACAATTTTAGATGTTAAATAATAAACTAAAAGTGAAATATTCACATAAAACACACACAAAAAAACACATACAGGTAAGCTTCCAAATAACAAAAACAAGTGCCATGGAGACAAAAAATTATTTTTGCAGGAGAATCAAACCTCAGCTGCTGAAAGTTATAGTGCCATGAAATCCAGTGTTTCACCAACAGCTTCATCTGAAAATGCTTTCAAACTAGCTTGAGTCTATGTTTTTAAAAAGCAAGAAATGAACTGCAGCTGTTTCCCTTCTTATGAACACAGTGCACACTTAAACATGAGTAAAAGCACACACATCAAATGGCACCCTCTACTACAAGCCTTCCATTTGCACTGTCCAAAAACACACCAGCTTGCCATACACACACCCTGGAGTGACGGATGAATGAAGGGAGCAGACGGTGAGAGAGAGCAGGAGCGGTAGCAGCAAGGGAGGAGTGTGTGAGAGAGACTCTTGTGTTGTCATTATGTTTTCCCCTTCATTGGAGGCCTGCTCATCTGGCTAATGGGATTGGCTGCAGTCACCACAGTGCTTGGGGACTGCACACACACACACACACACACACACACACACAAAGACAGAGAGAAGGAAGAAAGATGGATGGAGGATGAGGGGATGGAGGTGTGACTGCTCTTGTGAGTAGCCTTGTATGATGGGAAAGCCATCAGTGTGATAAAATGGGAGGGATGGAGAAAAAATAAAAAGGAGGACTTAGTCAATAGATGCCGATAAAGATGGAGAGTGTATATTGTCAGTGATGGAGAGATTGAGAAATGGGCAGAGAGAAAATGGGAGTGTGGAGGATAGATCGAGTTGTCAATAGTAAACCTCAAATCACTCAGAATGATGTGAGAGGAGGAGAAAAGAAATGATGCGTAGAGGGAAGGATGATGGACGGCAAACGGAAAAGAGGAGGATGGAGTTTGAAAGACGCCTGGATGGATGGATGGATGGATGGATGAAGAAAAACACCTGGGGTTTTAAGAGGAACGAGCAAAAAAATGGCTGAAAGGCAGACACAAAAAGAAAACTATAGGGCGGGAGAAAGTATGAAAAGGAAGCTATGGACCACAAAATGTAGCAACTGATGGATGAATGTAAAAGAATGAATAAAAAGAAAAAATGGATGAAAGAAAGGAGACAGGGAAGACAGAAACAAGGGTCAAAATAGGGAAAGCAGGAATAAATAAAGAAATTGAAGGAAGGGAGTGGAGTGAGGAGGAAGAATATTCTATTCATTTTAACCATTCACCTCGTCTTCCTGAAACTCGTCTGCCTGACAGGCAGATGAAGCCTGTGTCTGTGTCTGCCACCTTTTCACCTCTCAGAGTGCAACTTCACATTGTTCCTCCAATTTAAGAATCCAAACTTCCCTCCTCTGTTTTTTTGTATTTAGATAAATGTCAGCCTGTGCCAACCTCTTCACCCAAGACTGTGTGTTTGTGTGCATGCAAGTGAGTGACAGAGTCCAGCAGAGTATGAAAGAGTAACAAAAAGAGTTTTTCTGCAGTCCATTAGTGGCCTCGAGAGGAACAAACTCTCTTCTCCATCTGCTCTACTGGACAATGATACAACAGGTCAACACCTCTGCCACGACCCCTGACTCCAACCACATGAGGCTGAACACAATGGGTCTGTGTGTGTGTGTGTGTGTGTGTGTGTGTGTGTGTGTGTGTGTGCTGGCAAACAATTTTTCTTTCCACATCCCATGGTAACAGCATGCTTTCTTTAGCTGGTTTAGCAATAACGCAGTTGAATTAATCAGTTTCTTTTATCAGACTCGCACACTGCTACTGTAAAAAATGTCAGCTTTCTACATCCCACAAAAAAAAACCAAAAACAAAAGATATGAGCCAGAAGCCCAAGTCGCACGGCCAGAGCAGAGAGAGATGCATAAAAAAAAAAAGAAAGATATTTCACACGTTGATTGATGCCGAAAACAACTGTCAAATATGAACATTTGCTGTCTTCACATTGATGTTTTTTAGCTGTCATTCCATCGTTCTATTTTAGGGATGTAACATCTGTCTGTCAGACTGTGGGCTTAAACACTGGTCCAGCCTCCA
The DNA here is from genome assembly GCF_001952655.1 of Monopterus albus. Taxonomy (NCBI): domain Eukaryota; kingdom Metazoa; phylum Chordata; class Actinopteri; order Synbranchiformes; family Synbranchidae; genus Monopterus; species Monopterus albus. The sequence goes on along the minus strand of NW_018127888.1, from coordinate 3,345,932 downwards.
GTAGCTCAACATGAATTTCAGCTGGCTGCTCTGCCTTTAAGCAGCCTTTGCCAAACAGGGTTGCAACCAATAATAATAATAATAATAATAATTAGTTTATTTATATAGCACTTTACAACTCGGCAGGAGCCCAAAGTGCTTCACAAAAGGACATTAATACAAGACAATACTAAAACAAAAACCTATACAAAACAAACTACAAAGTATTAAAAACCCAAAAATATAAGACATCCCTATCAGAATAAGAAACAGCATAAAACAACAGGGAACGAGTTAAAAACGAGTTAAGATTAAGACGAGCTAAATACCAAAGGCCTGTCTAAAAAGATGAGTTTTCAGAGTTGACTTAAAAGCTGCCAGCTCAGTTTCGGCCCGAAGCTCTGGTGGTAGGGAGTTCCAAAGCCTGGGGCCATACACGGCAAAAGAGCGTTCTCCCCCTTTTTTGTACCTAGCCCAAGGAACAACCAGGGACTAGTGTTCTGAGGAGCGCAGGGTTCTGCGTGGCACATAGACGGAGAGAAGATCCGATATGCATGGGGGAGCAAGGCCATTTATGGCCTTAAAAACAAACAGTAATATTTTGAAATTAATTCTATACTGTATTGGCAGCCAATGTAGTGAGCGAAGCACGGGGGTGATACGGGCAAACTTAGGAGTATTTGACAACAGTCGAGCCACAGCATTTTTAACCAGCTGTAGCCTCCACAGAAGAGACTGAGAGATTCCAACATAAAGGGCATTACAATAGTCAAGACGTGAGGTAATGAAGGCATGGAAGGCTTTTTCCAAATCGGCATGCGATAAAAAAAGACTTCACCTTCATTAAGAGCCTCAAATGATAAAAACTTGTTTTAACCCACGGATCTGATCTGCTTATCAAAATTAAAATCACTGTCCAAAATGACTCCAAGGTTCCTCACAGTGCCAGTGCATGCAGGTGCTAGGACACCTAAACTAGGTACCACAGCAGCGGAGTCGGGGCTGAACACAATGTATTCTGTCTTGTCCTCATTTAAGTGCAGAAAATTCTGCGATAGCCAGAGTTTTATGTCACATATACAATTTTGCAGCAGGATAAGTGCACCACTGTCGCCCAGTGTCAGTGGCACATAAATCTGAATGTCATCGGCATAAAAATGAAAATGAACATTGTGCCTTGATATGACTGAACCAAGTGGAGACATATACAAAGAAAATAGTAGTGGGGCCAAAATCGAGCCTTGGGGAATGCCAGAGGTGAGAGGAGCTATGGTGGAGGAGAAATCGCCAATCATCACAGAGAAGGTCCTATTTGTCAGGTAAGAAGTGAACCATTTTAGAACTGTGCCTCTCAAGCCAATCCGGTGTTCCAGCTGAGAGAACAAAATTGCATGGTCGACTGTGTCAAAGGCTGCCAATAAATCTAAAAGAACAAGAACAATGGGCCGCTTGGCATCTAGGGCCATAGTGATGTCATTATGGACCTTCAATAGAGCCGATTCAGTGCTATGACTGGTCCTGGACCTGATTTTAATGGGTTGTCAGTAGGGTTGTGTATCATTTTGGGGTTCTTTTGGATACCGGTGCTAAAACAATACTTTTAAAAAGGGTGCTGGAGCCTAGAGAGTATCAGAACCAATGCTTAAAGAAGAAGAAGCATAAAACAAAAGTTGTCATTAAAAACAGCTTTTTTAAATTCCAAGACATACTGTATCTGAACTTCAAATTGAACAATATATTAAACATATGAATCAATACAAAACACAGTAAATTCACACAATAAATAAAACCTAATGCAACTGCAATAACTTAACACTAAATAACTAACAACAGCAGCAAATCTTGTGCTTAATTGTGCTTGTGTTTCAAATTTCAGCAATTCTTTTGCAGAAATACAGTATTATCTCTTTTTTTTTTTTGGACAGAATTTTGCACCACCAGGTTCAAACCCCTGTTGTTATCCCACTGCGAGCGCCAACTTCAGTTTCCTGGTGTCTATTTTTTTCTTGTAACAAGCTGTGTGCCTGGCTAATAACAGGGAGCAGTGGAAAGGACCCCTTGAAGTGAGGAACTGGGGTATTTTTAACCAAGTGCTCCTAAGCTGTTTTAATAAGCAACACCTTTCAAAAATTGTTGTAGCTCTAGTTGTGTATTTATATGTCTATGACTGTGTGTGTGTGTGTATGAACTGCTGTAGCAATGTCAACCTTTGCATAAAGCCAGATAATCAACTTCCTGGAAGACAGAACCTGGAGACAGACTGGAGGTGGAAGGACGATGGAGAATGAGTAAAAGGAAAAAAGAGAAAAAAGAGAAAGAATGACCACAGAGAAAGGGGGAGAGAACAGGAGCAGGTGAGTAGGAGGATGACAGGGGTTAGAGAAGTGACGGAGGCAGAAAAGGATGAGAAACAATGAAAGAAGAGCAGCTGGAAAAAAGAGGGGATTGAGGAAGAAATGGGGGATTGAGAGAGTGATCACAAAAAGTAGAGAAAGAGATGCTGTAAGGAGGAGGACAGATGGAGAGAGGGAGGGGAGCAGGGGACTGGAGAGACTAGAGAGAGGAGGATGAGAAAGAATGAAAAAGACTGACTCAAGTTAGAGCCAAAGCCAGAGAGAGAGGGAATCCTGTATGGAAACCCATTTCTGCCAAGTTAAAATTTTGTTTTTTAAGTCATATACAAAGTCACCATTACTATTTTCTTAGATTAAATGATTTCTTATAGGGCTCTACCAATTGTACACATAACGATAAACTTGCTTGTCAGGGGTACAACTGAGTGTAGAAACTTTCTAAAGTCTAATAACCAAAACCTTTAACAGACTAATTTTGCCAAATTATCTTAAATATCACTGAACACTACTGATCATTTTATCAAATGTAGGGTGAGAACTGCAACGGGTCTACCAAGAAAATACTGCATTTTATGTAAAAGATATGAACAGCATTAGATTCCACAACTAAGTAAAAGTAAACACAGTGTGTGTAGCTCCACCCTGACGTCCAGGTCAAACAAAGACTGTAGCTGTCTGGGTGAACAAGTGATGAAAATATGTCAGGTAGACACAGGTGGAGGGAACAAAAGACAAGAGAGGGAGGATGATTGAAGAAGGATGTAGAATCCATCACTAAAGCCATTAGGGGGAGGATGAACAGAGAAGACTGGTAAACATCACAGGAAGAGACAGAGTATCTGGCTTCTGCAACCCGAGGAGAACTGGACCCGTGCTAATGGATGTGACAGTGGTGAAGGTAACTATTTTTCCAAAGAGGATTATGAATCCCTTAATGATATGACCTAAATTCATGCATGTGCAACTTTGACTACTGTGTTAAAAAACACATTTCACAAAGAAGAGAGAGCAATAGGAGACCAGATAAAATAGATTACAAACTGTTTTTTTTTTTTTAAACAACAACAAAAACAGGTATTTGAACATTTGATGTAGAAGGGCTGTTGATGGGAGCTGAGCTAAATCACTGCAAAAAGATCTGATCTTTTGTTATGGCTGATAGAAGCAAATTGTTTAAAATGCTAAGGATGAAAAGATACAAAGGACTGAAATAATGAATCATCTTTAGTTAGGATATTTCCTACACAAATATGAATGGAATGAGGAAAAAAAGGCCTAAATTAATTGAATAACAGCATTTGTATATTTAAAAAAAGCCATTCTGCATGTTGTGTGAGGCTACAGGACAGAGGGCTCACCTGATGTTAAATAAGAGTTGGGTGTAGAGTAGAAAGAGGAGATGATAAAGCCCTGTCGAAACACTGGGATGACCTGAAGTCCTTTATAGTGGGCAGTTGCCTTCCCTCAGGTAGTTGTATTAGGCACAGTTTGGTTTGTGTTTTTCTTTGTGTGTTGTCATGCTGTTCACATCTGGTCCTACCTGCTGAATGGGTCTAGATCTTTCTCTGGTTCTGTGCTTAACACTGGGCTAAACACTAAGGAAGGTCATGCCAGGGAGATACTGAGAGCTGTAAATAGGAAGGTTATGGACTGAAGCAGGGTTATTACCCAGTCAGTGTTAAAGCTGCAGTACCGAATTCCTTTTCAGCCACTAGAGAGGAAACTCAAAATACTCGGACACCATAAGCTGCTCCTAACCGCTCACTGCCCCTCTCATCACGTCCTGCTTCCTAAAACTATGGATGCCGGGTTGCGACAAAATGTGGGAAATGCAGTTTCCAGTCCAAAGCTAATGTTAGTTGACTAAAGAGTACATACTGCATATGTCAGTCCAACACCCTGGTTACTGCTAATACGACTCAAAGCACTAATGTTACTCAAACCTTGAATTACTCTCTAGTAAATGGTCTGTAATCAAAATTAAAATACCTAATCGTGTTACTAGCATAGCTAGATTATTAAATATGCTATTTTTTTACACGAAACACTGTAAATTTGCTGTGCTGCTGTAATAAGTGAAATATGAACTTCTTTTTAAACTAAAACTTCTTAATCAGTTTTGATAAAGGATTCAGATTTGAAAAAAAAATGCTATTGAACTTGATCCCTAATATGAACTAACATGCTGAGATTAATGAGATGAGACGGCAGCTCAGATTTGGGTCAGGCAGTGGCATTCCCCTCAGATAAGGTATATTTTGACTGATTAATTGATTACATATTTTGTGTGTGACTGACCAATATCGTGGCTCTCGAGACATGCACAAAATCAGTCAGCGTTTAAAGTAGACAACATGGTGAGCTGGTAAACCTGAGACAGTGAGAGGAAGTAATAAAACCTCCCAACATGTCATGAACTTGTGAGTCATAAAATTACTAAAATGTCTCTACACGTTACGCTACTAGACAGACAGGCAGGCAGATTGACATGTATCCAGACTCAGACATAAATGACAAGCAAGTAATCCAGCCAGTCAGTCATGCATTAGGGCTTAGAGCTGTTGTGCATTTGTGTAGAGCACAGTGGCTATTGGCGAGCTGTCAGTGGCTGTGACACACATCCTGAAGTGCAGCAGCCTTCTAAGGCCTCCCCTGGAGTCTGTCAAGAAGAAGGAGGAGAAAGAAAGTGTGTGTGTGTGTATGTGTGTGTCCGTTCATGTGCGTCTGTCTGGGTCCGCAGGTGGTAGAAAGGTGTGGGTGTAGATCAATAATAATCAGCTGCAGTAGAACTGGAAGTTTACCCAGCGGTGACTCACCTCAAACACACACAGAATGCATACACAAAAACATGTGCAGCAACACTCAAAAACCAATCCATACACCTCATGACACTGCATTATAGCCCAGAACTGTAGTGACAGCCCGAAACCAATAGCAGCACACACACTCACACACACACACACACACACACACACACACAAAACAACCTCAAACAAAACCGCTTACTCGCACTCAAAAAGTACAGGCTCAAAAATGCATGCATCTAATTTCATTGATCTTCCATACACCTTATCGTTCTCTGCCCCCTCCCCTTTACAACCCTCAACAGTCACCCCAAGCCCACCGCTCGTTCTTTCTTTCTTTCTTTACCTCTTCGATGTGGTCTTGATGATGTCTGAGACTTTCTGTATGTAGTCAGTGGCGAGCACCACAATCTCTTCGTCTTCTGAGAAGTTGTCATGGAAGATTCTGTCCAGCAAACGTTTCCAGTGAAGCTATGGTGAGGAGAGGAATGATACTGGTTTAAATATTAAGGGGTTGTGCAGTTTACCCTCAAATCATGACTACTAGTGTATTTTAGATCTCCCGACTAGAGAATCCAGCAAACGTGTGCCTGCCTCACACCCCAAAGTTCACTACCAGAACTGACCTATTAGCAACAGTTTCTCAAAATCTGTTCTACCAATTCATTAAACAGTCTGATTACTTCATTCTTCGCCTCATAATCACTAGATGTCGCCAAACCGTAACACGTAACAGTTCATCATAATAACCTCCTAGAACAAACGACGTGTACCGTCGTATTTTACAGGAGGACGGTCTCAAAACACTGATCCACAAATCCCAAAACACAATATGATTATTCCATTAGTGTTACATTACACATTAAATAACCCAACAGTATTAATAGTTTAGTGTGACATCTTTAATCCAGTTTTATGTATATTCGTCTCTAAAGAAGATGCAGAGACAGAAGATGATGACACAAAGAGCAAAAATCTGATTAAATGTGCATTTAAAATACAGCAGATGGACGCCACAACTCTGGACTGCAGGAGACTGGGAAAAAAAAGTCTCTTCTATGGCTGCTCTTTACTTTGGTGCAACATCTGCTCTGGCTCCAGCCCTGCCTGTGACCCAGTCTAAAGTCAAACGGGCTCAGAGTTTGCTGCTGGCATACAGCTACGTGGGAATATATAATAAAAGTTACAGTAATGTGTTGCGAACGAAGCAGAGATGCAATCCATGCCGTTAGTAACTTGGATACCTCCATTAATCATTTAAATCTTCCTACACGGTGGGTTTTTATGTTGGTTTAAATATTTAAGGACTTTATAAGATCATTTTAAGACAGATATTTTGCATATGGACTTATGTTTATTAGACCTTAAGGAGGTACAGTAAATGAGGCTTTTCAAAGACGCTAAGGAGTGAGCAGAACTGCACAGTTTATTCATAGTTTGATCACACTAGGGGGTGGTGTCCATGCCAAGCCGTTATCTGTTCCCTCTCAGTTGTATTTTTCTGGGCTCGACTCACCTTTAACAGTTCAGTATGCAAATGATCTACAGAAAGGACACATAGAAAATAATTAGCTTCATTTTGTAATTTGATTTAGAGACATTCGGGGGTCCTGTGTGTTACTCAGGGAGTTCAAGACCCCCAAGGACATCCATGTTTTACGTAACTGATTTTACCTTTACATGCTTTACAAAAATGAAACACCACTTTGGCTGAACTCCTCACACCACCACCTACAGTATGATAAGGGACTATGAACAGAAACTGTTTTGCTGTAAAGAGTAAAAAGTTTTGAATCAACAGCTTCAGATCATCAGAAATGAAATAGTCATTGTTAAATTCCATAATTTCCTAAATTTTGTCTTCACGGTGAGTCTGGCAAACTGTTTTCAGTAGGATTAGTTAGCTGCACATTAGCATCCTTGAATTTTTAACTAGATTTTTAAAAGAGAATTTATATTTTGAGTTCCAGGCTTTTACATAAATTTGGACTCTAAATCCAAGTAAAGGCAAATAAACAAAAGAAACATGATGAAGCCATTTAGTAGCATTCAGTGTTTTTCTGGTTGAATCTTCATCCTCTAATTGACTTCTTTCCATGTTTCTCCTTTTTTATTATGTCAGTGTTTCTCATGGCTCTTTTATTCATTTTATTCACACTGCCTCTTCTTCTGTGTCTGTTTTTTTGGCTGACAAAATAAAAATCAACTCTCAGTCTTCCTTCCAATTCATGCAGAGTTTCCATCTCTCCTCCTTCCCTCCATCCCTCATCCTCAGCCATGAAAGAGAGGACTCTCAGTGTCCCCACTGCTTCAGAGGAGAGCCTCCTCCTGGTTCTCTCTCTCCCTCCATGTGTTTCTGATGTCTTTCCCTTTTCTTCTCCCCTCCCTCCATCATTTCCAACACCCCTCAGTGTCTCCTCATTTTCTGCTTTTCTCTTTACCTCCTTCTGTCATCCTGTCCCTCAGTCTCCCTGTCTACCCCTGCAGGGCGGACAGCTTTTGTGAGTCACTTTGTGTGTGCTGTATGTGCATACCTTTCTATGTTTGTGTGGACAAATTTTAGCTTTAAACCTTCACTGTGATGACATTTTGGCCAGACTGGTTAGAGCTTGGTTTTAAGAGTTAGGTTAGGTGTTAGGGTAAGGGACTAGGGAATGTGTCATCTCAACGAGTGTTCTCACAGTTATAGAAAGACAAGTGTGTTTGTGTGTGTGCCTCCCCAAACACCCCTCGTGCATTCACACACTGGACAAACTACTTAAACCGCTCAGTTGGAGTTAAAATCTTAATCCATCACATCTGCTTCTACCTATGTGCAGACACATGTAAAGGTGCTGTCTGTGTGTCGTACTCACACTAGGAGCGATGCGCTGCAGCTGCTTGAGGGTGATGCGGTTATACATGGTGCTGATGTCCTTTCTTTGGTCATCATATTCTGACACAGTGATCTGGAGAGAGAGAAGATTTTACTCAGCACTGTGCACACATGCACGCACACACACACAAACACACACACGCTATCAGCTTACATTGGCCAGACACGTCTCCAGCTGTATAATTTCCTTGGATTTCTGCGTGGCATTGTGAGCTCCCAGCATGCTCAGCAAGCGCTCCATCAGGGCCTTGTACGCTGCCAGGATCTGAGAAGCACAATAACATCAGTCCTAATAGAACAGAGGAGCTGTAACATCATCAGTAATGGCCGGTGACTGGGGTGACATGTGGCAAAGTGGACAGGATAACAAAAGCACAGCGGGTGATGGCGGAAAACAGGTGGATTGATGAAGAGAGAGAAAGACAAGTCAATAGGACAGATGGAGGAGAAGACTGAAGGAGAAATAAGAAGGATAGAGGGAAGAAAGGAGGAAAAGAGGACAGGAGGAAGGAAAGAAAGAGCTTAAAGGGTGTCAAGTATGAGGTAAATGAAGGAAAAGAAGATGTAGGGGACTGTAGGGGGAAGAGAAACTGGGAAATTATGTGGAAGAAAGAGGAGAGGCAGTGGAGACAAACAGTGAGGGAGGGTAGGGAGGGACTGGAGGAGATGGTGGGGCAGTGTTAAAGGATGAATGAAGGAAGCATGTCTACCTTCACACTGTCCTCATCCTGTCCGAGGTAGAGGCTTCTCTCAGGGAGCGTGAGCCCCTCTTGATCAATCTACACACAGACAATAATTTAGAGTCCAAGTAAATAAATAATGCCCACATGTAAGAATTATTCTGTGTTGGACTTAAGTTTCATCTTTTATTAAATCACATATTAGTAAAATAATATTAGTCCACCAAGCTAGTGTATACGTTTTGTGTTACTTTTCATTTTTTATCAAACTGTACATCTGATCTGATTTTACAGTTACCAAAACCTGACAAGAAGCTTCATTCCCTCCGTTTCTGTGCTGTTGATGCAAAGTAAATTTTTAGAAGTGATATGACTGCACATAAAGACAAAACGCAAAAACGTGGCTGGATGGAAACAGACATATTTTCACTTTGGGGTTAATTGAGGTGAAGACATACATGATGAAAATGTCTCCAGTTCAGCAAAAAAAAGATTTTTGCTTATCCTGATGCTGTTATGACCACAGTCCATGAATACACAGGAAAACAGTAAGGGAGGGAGGTTGAGAAGAAAAGGGCTGGAGTTCAAGGTACGTTTAGAGGTTAGTGAGAGTCCAAAGCTCTTACACAAACCAGAACGGATGTATTCCAAGCTAACTACGACTGACATTTGTGCTGTTGGTACACTGACTGATAAACAGACTGCTAAAACACTTTGTGGCACAGTTCAGGCATTGACAGCAGGGAGAAGACCTAGATGCAGACACACACAGCAGGAGCAGATTGAATTAAAGGGACTTCACTTGAAACTGTGAGCAATGAACAGGCTTATAGTTCGGCGACAGGAAACCTGTCCAAGGAGACAAACAAGCCGGCACATTGATGCTCAGGTAGGAGAACGAACTGGTACTGTATACTTTATAAGCTGAGGTTTGATGAGGAAACACAGGACAGCTGTGAGAGAGGGAAAACACCATGATACTCCAGCGGACAAACTCGTGACTAACATGAGCTGAAGATGTGCTTTGTGTTCAATCTGAACATACCTTTAGCAGGTGTTCAGTCTGAGTGTGTTAAACCCCAGTGCAGACACTGAGATTTGGGGTGAGGGGTTATGGGGGAGTGTCATGTAGGCGTGTACAATATGGCCCCCTTGAGACAAATCACCGTTGAGTGGCTATACATTTCCAGGTTGCAAGTTTCCATTGTGTTTTAGTTAGCCATGCAGCTAACATAGCCTGCTCTACCAATTAGCATCAATTTCTACCACCGGTGTGTCGGTATTGATGGATATAAAACACCGTTTAACTTCCAAAAGCCTAGCTAATGAAAACACACGGTGTGTTTGTAACTGTGGCCCAAATCTGAGAGTGAATATCAGCGAATGCTCATGGTAAACAAAAAAGTCTTCTTCCCGTGAGAACCCATGTTCCCATACGTGACCGGTGCCAACATCCTGGCAGATGATGGCACCGTGAGGTGCAGAAAAAGTTGAGCCAGATTCAACTTTTTTGCCACATGAGGCTGTGTCGTTTTGAGAGAGACCTCTGCAGTGCTGCTGCCGGCTGCAGTGAACACAATCCCCCATTGAAATTAAGAGGGCTGCGTTCTTTCACACCTTTGAAACTAGGCCTGAATGTGGCCATAGTGTCCAGTGAACACACTGAGGATTTTCTACCTTAACAGGAAGAACATTTCTGAAAAAAAAGGATATACAGACCGTGAGGTACACTCACAGTGTCATAAATACACATTATGCATTGACAAATACACTGATCTCATAAATGTTGCTCTCACCCTGATAGCATTCCTGGAGGAGTTTTTATCATCCACATTGACAGTGAGGGAGAAGAAGACAGCGGTACTGTACAAACCCTGGGTCCTGTACAGCAGCTCATTGAAATCTGGTCTTTGTGGGGCGCCCTCTCTCTCCCACCCAGCAGCACCGGGTGGAGCCCCAGCTAGGTCCCAACCCCCACAGCTGTCTATCACCTCTGTCATGGGGTCAGAGCCCAGCTTGTCAATTTCCTGGATGTTGACACAGGATCGATAGAACTCTTTGACCTTGCGCTCTGCCGACTTGGGCCCACGCCTCTGTATCGGCTCCAGCAGGAGGCGCTGTAGTTTCTCCTCATTGTGCTCTCCTATAGCAGTGATGATGCCATAGCTCAGCTTGTCCTCAGGGATGCCATGGCGTCTGAGCCAGCCGCCACAGGCAAAGGAGTAGAAGTCCTGGCAGGGCTGGATGGTTGGATCAATATTGGCCTGAACGAAGCGAGCCGCCCGCAGCAGAGATCGTTTGCGTTGGCAGTCCTGTCGGCACTGTGGGTCCTGTTGGGCATCCAGGGAAATGTATTTGAGTGCCAGCATACTGCCCAAGATGACGCACATGCCCGCAGCAAAGACCAGTGCAGAGAGAAGGCAGATCTCCCTCCGGCTCCATCGAGGAAGCCCACCACTGCTGCTGGTGCTGCTTAGATCTCTGTTTCGAGTGTTAGGCCAGGTCCCTCCCCTGCCTCGGCCCATATGACGGTCCAGGCTCCCACCCAGGTGAAGGGTCATGCCATTGCTCAGGATATCGCTGCTGTAACGACCGCCATATTTTACTTCCTGGAACTCATCATAGTGGGCTGTTAGTGAGTACGTCTTCTCCATGGCAAAGGACTGTTATCAGGTAAGAAGCAGCAATTGGCTTTATAGAGGCAGGGATGAAAAGGATGTGTTTCTGTGGTCAGAATACTGTCATGACTACTCCTACTGAGAATAAAAGGGAGGACTACCACTACAGGGAAACACACTGAAGTCAAAATCCTGTTGGCCTTCTTTAGCCGAAGTCCTCTTTATCCTTTTCAAATCAAAAGCTGGCAGAAGAAGGGGCTGCCACTGTGCACGAGAAACCTCTTGGGGCCCGCTCTCTCTCTCTCTCATCCTCTTTCTCTCTGCTCCCTTTCCATTTGTTCTCCTCTTCTCCGTCCCTCCAACCAGTTACAGGTCACCTGTTGATAGAAATAGAAATGAGATAGGCAAGGGTTGTAACTCGACAGAGAGAGAGAAAATTGAATCCACGACTACAACAGCAGAGAACAAAAAACAGTGCCTGTTTTGGCACGTTTTCCGCTTTGTCTCATTCTGTTTGCTGGATGAAGCTGTTGAATTGATTGGTGATATTAATCCCTCAGGGAGAAGATGTCCCAGGGTGCACTAACAGCTTTGGATGGATCAGAAGAGACAGAAATTAAGAGCTGAGTATCAGCTGAACATGGAGATGTGTGGCTATGGCCATAACTTAGCCTGTGTCAGTCCAAACTGATGCACTGGAAAGCTTTATTACAGAAGGAAAGGGACAAATTATGCCTTCTGTTTCTTCAAACTGAAAGCACAGACACACACCTATCGCACAGAGGACATTAGCTGATCCACAAGTTATCACATTACAGTGCAGCTGCCAAAATATAAATCACATGCACATACATCCCAGCATTTACAAAGAGTTAAGTACTTTTTCAGGTAAGGCCTACAACAAGACACTGGATTCACAGCACTGATGTAATGCGGCACCTACAGACACAGACATAAAAAATATTTTATAGCTGTTTGCATTCTCCCATGCTTCTGCTGATGCGTTGTACATGTAGCCTGTAGGCAATATCACAAGCCTTCAGACAGATCTCTGATAAACTGTTTTCTGGACGCTGTCCCAATGTGAGCTTGCAACCCCTTCTCTGTGTGTTCTTTCTCTGTGCGTGTTTTCAGTAGCTTGACGCAGTGAACTTGCTTAAAGCTGTGAAGGCAATCTGTGAAAATTGATCCTGGTTATCTCCTCTGAGAATAGCAAACCTCAGCACTGATGTCTTTAACAAGCTTTTCTTCACCTTATGGGAGTGTTCTATGTAGATAAGTAGGAAAGTAGAAGGAAAAAACAGGAAATAAAGAAAAAGAAAGAAAGAAACAAGACATTTAGTGTTTACAAGTAAATAGAAATAGTATCTCAGGTGGTTCTCAGTGTTCTGTTCATCCAATTCAAATATTATTGCCCCATCAGATGGCTGTTGTCAGTTGCTACTTCACCCACAGTTGTGCTTCAGTAGGGGGAAAGGAGGAGTTCTTGTAATGTTTACATTCAGAGGTTCTTACAAAAATGTATTGTGTGTGTTGCTGTGGTCTTCTCAGTGTGCTGAATGCATTTCCTTTAATATAAAACTAAGTATTTTAAACCCGCAGTCTTCTTTCCTGTGTTGCATTACTGTCATCTGCTGATCAGCAATACAATGTGAAACTACTGACAGGACTGTGTATCATGTCACCACTGCATGTGTCTGTGTATGTGTACCCTCACCACATCCACTTAGAAGCATGGTTCATCGCATCATGATGGTAAAAACGCCACAGAAAACCTAAGATTTCTGCACACAATAAAAAAGCTTTAGCAGACTGAAAATGAGCTAAAACTGTAAAATCCATTATCCATTAGTATACAGTCTTGGCAAAACATATTGGCACCCCTACATTTCTGTCAGATAACACACTACCTCTCCCAGAAAATTGTTGCAATCACAAAGTGTTTGATATTTTCATGTTTATTTATTTTGTTTGCATTGGATCAACACAAAAAGCAGAGAAGAAAAAAGCCCAATCTGATCTGTCCCACACAGAACTCCAAAAATGGACTGGACAGAATTCAGAGCTCCTTCTCCCAGCCGCTGTTCTGAGATCTCTCCACAGGTGCTCTATGGGATTTAGACCTGGACTCATTTCTGGCCACTTCAGAACTCTCCAGCACATTGAAGCCATTTCTGGTGCTTTCTGAAGTCTGTTTTGTTTCATTGGCCTGCTGTAAGACCCATGACCTCTGACAGAAACCCAACTTTCTGACACTGGGCCCTACACTGTGCCCCAGAATTTGTTGGTAGTCTTCAGATTTCATTATGCCATACACACAGTCAAGACATCCAGTGCCTGAAGCAGCAAAGTGACCCCAAAACATCAGTGAACCTCCGCCATCTTTGACTGTAGGGACAGTGTTCTTTTCTTTTAAGGCTTCATTTAGTTTTCTGAAAACAGTAGAATGATGTGTTCGACCAAAAAGCTCTATCTTAGTCTCATCTGTCCACAGGAGATTCTCCCAGAAGGACTGTGGCTTCTTCAGGTAAGTTTTAGCAAACTCCAATCTGGTTTTTTTATGTTTCTGTGTCAGCAGTGGGGTCCCCCTGGGCCTCCTATCAGATCATCCTTTGTCATTCAGATGATGATGGGTAGTGCGAGCTGACACTGTTGCACCCTGTGCCTGCAGGTCAGCTTGAATTTGTTTGGAAGTTGATCGAGGTTCTTTATCCACCATTCAAGCGATCCTTCATTGGTCATGTCTAATACTCTTTCATCCACGTCCAGGGAGATTAGCTACAGCGCCATGGGCTGTAAACTTCTTGACAGTGTTGCACACAGTGGACACAGGAACAGCCAGATCTCTGGAGATGGACTTGTAGCCTTGAGAGTGTCCATGCTTTTCCACTACTGTGGTTCTGAAATCCTCAGACAATTTTTTGCTCTTCTTTCTTTTCTCCATGCTCAGCGTGGTCCACACGACACAAAGGTTGAGTCAACTTTTCTCCATTTTACCTGGTCACAAGTGTGATTTCTATTTTACCAGGTGAGTTTCTTTACAAATTAAAGGAGCATCACATACATGATATACAACCATTTCTGATGATTCTGAAAAGATTTTGTCCGTTCCATTTTTGAAGTTCTGTGTGGAAAGTATCAGATTTGGCTTTTTTCTGCTTGTTTGTGTTGTTCCAATGCAAACAAACAAACAAACATGAGAATACCAAAGAATTTGTGATTATTTTCTGGGAGAAGTGGTGTGTTATCTGACAGAAATGCGGGGGTGCCAATAAGAAAAGTAGGTTACAAAATTGAAGAAATATTCAGTATAGATATAATGTCAGGAGAAACCTAAGGCATACATGATATGACTGTAGTTCAGGAGATAAACTGGCTCACTCACTGGGTAGGTGGGCAGGGACAACTGGTGAAAGGGCATGTAGACAAACTGCTTCCTATAACCTCCAGTTTTAGATGTCCATCCACCCACTGGTGTACTGGTGTGTTGTGGAAAAAATAAAACATGTGATCCTGGGTTTGCATTCTGTCTTCACAATCCCTCGTTCTCTCTTTCCAATGCACTGTTTCTAGGCTGAGAACTCCTTAAGCATTATAATAAATTATCGTACACATGCACATACTATCACACTGAGTGGACACCCAGAGCATGGCTAATGGATTGGATCTTGTGGGTACCATCACACGGCAAGGCATGTGTGATGAATGGCTATTTACTGAACATGACAAGGCCTAATATCTGAGAGTTATACTAATATTGCTGCGTGCGCACGTGCACACAAACACACACACACAGCGCATGCATGGACACTTAAACTGCATCAAAAACACACCGCTGGTGATGCATGGCTTCTTGTCACTTGTCTAGCCTTTCCCATACATCTTTTGAGCAAAACACAATCATTTATTCACTTATACTTGGGATTCCCAAAGTGTGGTCTGTGGACCTCCAGGGGTCCAGGAGATGGTAGCAAATGGACAGAAGGTCCTATTAAATCCAATAAGATCTTACATTTTTAAAAGGTAACTTAATACTAAATTCACTTTTGATTAATAAATTACATCTAGAGTCATTCTATTACACTGTTAATTGACCCTGGTTCATTTCACCAGTGTTCATTTAAGCAGAAATTCATTTTATTTTTGAAGA
Organism: Monopterus albus; assembly: GCF_001952655.1. Classification (NCBI taxonomy): domain Eukaryota; kingdom Metazoa; phylum Chordata; class Actinopteri; order Synbranchiformes; family Synbranchidae; genus Monopterus; species Monopterus albus. The sequence goes on along the minus strand of NW_018127888.1, from coordinate 3,330,472 downwards.
GAAAATCCAGGAATTCTGTCCATTGCTGTGAACCACAGTCGCTAAAGGTTTATGTGAGTGAACGCAAGCTGGTATCAGCTGTTATAAACATTAAAACAAGAGCTACTTATAGAACTACACTTCTGTAATTTCTTCATCAGATGTTATAAAAAAATGCCTGAAACTTATAATTTTTGACCGCAGGACAGACAGAAGAACAACGGGGAAAGGATCAGACAGCGCCTGTGTTAGCGGTCATGGGGAATGTTCAAGTTAAAACAAGGTTTTGATTTTTACGCAAACCGCACACTTTGCAGGCTGGATGGATCTTTATCTTACTTCTCTAACCACTAATAATAGACCCTCAAAGCTGATCAATAAACTGAGACTTCTTATGGATCAGGCTGACATTGCCATTGTGGGGATTCTGGAGATGGATGGCAGTGTTCTTGTTTAAAGTGAAAGTAAACATTTAACTGGCATAGATTTGCTTCCAAAAGTGCTTGAACTTCCTGAAACTTCCTGAAATAAGCATTTCGAAAGCGCAGTACAAATGTAAGCTGTGTATCAGCAGGAGTTGTACTGAAGTATCGCTACAGACTTGCAGTGCTTTAGGCGTTACAGGCTTCAGTGCTTTGGGGCCTAACACATCAACACATTAAAATAGTTCCCCATAGACTGATAAAACACCTGGTTGGTTATTAGTGAGACGTAAAGTCACCTGGGGTCAACATATTCCAGCAACAGAGTTGCAATGTTACCAACAACTGCCAGAGGGTACATAACAAAGCCTGTAAAAGATATCCATTAATACTAACTGTGTCAGGATTTTTTACTGTTTAATCAATAGTAACAGAAACACTGTTCTCTGGATCTCCTGCCATTTAAATACACGGCAAGCCTTCAACACCTGATTTGTTCAAAATGATCAGCAACATTACTTTGCTTTGTTATTTTTAAGACAACCTAACTTGCAAACCTACTCATTAAAATATATCCACTGAAAGCAAACTTTTTCTGCACTGCAGTTTGTGGTGATATTTGGTGGTACACAGAAATAAGGGCTTAGTGGGGAACTCTTGGCTTTTATCTCCACTCAGGCGAGTTATGTCACCAGAAAGCTCTCTATAAATAGGTTTATTATCCCATAATCAACGTGGTCACAGAGCTTGCCCCAAAAGCTTCACAGCACTTAGAAGGTTCAGTGTGGGAGTCAGTCCTCTCAAGCCTTATCACCGGTCAACAGAGGCTACAGTACAGGGCTACGGTGCATTTGTATGGGCTGCAGGTTTGGACACACAGCTCAGGGTTACTGTACAGTATAGTACCAGAAGACACTTCTTCAGCTTGAACCGGAGCAGAAGCCCCTTTGTGGTGCTATTAAAAACTATTTAAGCTTTGTGTGTATGAGACCCTTTCAAGTGGCACACTGGGCCCCTTATTCTTATTTTATTATTAAAACAGAAGAGCCATATTAAAAAACAATTAGCCTGAAGAACCCTTGGAAAACTCCATCTGCTGTTACTCTCTCTAAGTTGCACACAATGACTGGCAGGTATGATACAGTGGATAGCTATTAATGATTAACTTTAATGCATCCCAAAACTACTTTTCTGGATACAGCAGTATGTCAAACTAGATTTCAAACACTGTGATTTTTTAACTATGCCCCCTTATAATACTACACTCCTCAATTACTGTATTTGAACTAATTTATTAGTTACCCTTTTGGTGTGTAGGGAGACTTGGTAAAGGAAAACTAAACGTTTTGCCTTTTCTGGTTAAAGTCTGGGTTGTGTTATATGCATGAAACATTATCCTGTCAGTTTGTGACAGGTCTTTGTTCAACAGCCTGTGTCAGTTTCCAAATAAGCACACTGGCTTTCAGTTTTTATGAATTTAAATGGAAAAAAACACGCGTCTCGGTGGACGGCGCAGTAAAACTGAGGGATGGAAATCAGGGTGGTGGTGACAGGGCTGATATAAGGTGGAGAGCGACTATAAGCCTGTAAATTAAAACTTTTGCGTGATGCAAACCTCGTGGTGTGTAGCTGCTGCTACGCAAAACGAAAGAGCAAGCCAAGGTGTAAAACGAAATATCAGTCCTACTTTTACGCATATACAATTTCTGCTTATGATGAATTCAAAATGTGAGATAAACCTTACCTGGTGAATCGTCACAAAGGACGCAAACAAGCTCCACAGGAACTGTGACAAATGTCTGGAAGAAATACCATGAACGTATCATCGTAATATAACATAAACCCATCATACACAGCGTTTAGCGTTTTGACAAAGCACTGGCCACCAAAACTTCTAGATCCGGTAATTCAGACCCACTAAACAAAAAACTAATAACTGAGAGACCGTGTGCGTAAAAATGAGTGCACACCGTTCATCGTTGAGTCGGCTGGTAAGACGTGACTTCCAAGTTAAATTGTGATAAATCTTCTTTTATCGTCGCTATCAAAAATTAAAAAAAAAAACACATGAAGAAGAAATTTACAAGCCTGTCCTGCTATGCCCACAGTGACACACAGTGCACACTGGCTGGTGGAAGAGCAGCGCAGTACGCTCATTAGTGGTATGGAAAGCCCGAGAGTGGGGAAAACTTGGGCAAAAAGAGCTTACCTGTGGTGGGTAAATCACAGTCTCCGCTGGGAATGTAGGAATGCCTTTGCTCTGAGAGGGTAGATGTGGGAGAACGGCTCCACTGAAGGTCCGACTGGATTATCCGGTCCCCCTCCCGAGATAGGCAAACAACGGGATCCGCACCGCTTTCTGCCGCCGCTGCAGCCCACAGCCTCCGATGTATGGAGGAAAGAGGGGGGAAGGGAGGGGGAGAGCAGAGAGGGAGAGGAGGGGGTCCTTCATTAAAAAAGGTAAGGCGCACACACACTCTCTCTCTCTCACACACACACATAGTCGTACAAGTTAAACAAACGTTAATCCTTACGGCCACTAGCTGTGCGTTTTAATATTTTCTCACTGGTAAATGCGGGTGATTATGAACCCAAAGGCACATTTAGCCTATATACTATGTTTAAAAATATTTTAGGGGCACATGCTTCAACGTGATTATTGAGTTATTTATATTCTGTCTTGGAAGAAAAAGACTGACTGGAAACGGACACTTTGATGCTTCAGTACCAAAACATCCTCGATTCATATGAAAAAGCCACTGCTGACTCATGCGCATTTACACATACACAGCTCCGTCCGCATTAAAATGACTTTAAATATCTTTATCTTTTGTTTTCAGAGTGAAAACAAAAGATATGTATATCACATTAACCCACGACTTCACATCCGTCTGCATGGGCATGTTCCCAGCTATGATAATTAGTAGGCTTCCCTGTAATTGTGCTTAAGAAGCAGATTTAAAAGTGAATTCATGCAACTGCACAAGCTCAGACTCCAAATGTGTGAGTCTGTAAATACGTTGATCATTAAAAAGTAGATATGGAAACAATCTCCATGTAACCTGACCAAACTAATCAAACCAAAAGGTTGACTACTATTATGCAAATCAGTTGAGCAACTAACTGGCAAATTCATTGCCTCAATTGTTCAGTGAGAAGAGGAAAGAGGTGTTTTTGATTGATTTTGGAGACAAATATATTTTTGACTTGTTGACTTTTCAACAAAAATACAACTGCTCAAGAGAAGGTACCAATTTTAAAAATTGCTCTTGATTGCCAAGGTGACGTGCTTTATGTTTTCACTCACAAGAATAATTGAAAATAATAATGGTGAAGCAAAGTAGCTATGTAAAATAAATTATTTAAACAAAAATTTTGTTTTAATGTTTTATGGTTCAGGTTTGGCTTAAGAGGAAGTGGACCCAAATAAAGCACAGTTACTTTGGGGACATTTGTGGCAAATAAACAAGATTATAGTTGGTAACAAGGAGAAAGTCCAAACAGGCTAGACAGGTTCAACAGAAGGCCAGCAGGTCAAAAATAGAGACAGCGGGTAACAGTAGGTTTCACAGAGTAGGCACCACAAACAGGCAGGGATGGATTCCCACATTCATGGTTAATGAGGACAAAGTGTACAAGAAGAGTCAGGTGGGTGAAAGGTCTGCTGGATGTCTAAACTGTTTGCTAACATGTGCATCATATCAACATTACAATATGTTTACCGATTTTTGGACTGTCCCAGTGCAGCCTAAGAATTACTGCAGGTTTCAACTATTGCAATGTTATCAGATATTTTTATGTGATCTAGTTAATAACAGTTTGTGATTCGCCATCTTGAAGGATGTCCCAAAGCTCTTATTCCTGCGCAGAGGAGCAAGGATTGAGGAGTGAATTGGCTATGTGGAGGAGACATGAGAGGCTCAGAGGTAAGGACATCTCGAGTCTAAAAATATTCCTGTTTCTCTCTTCACATCTTACATGGGAGGGACTAAGGCGCAAGGTAAAGATGCAAGTGTGGTCAACATGGATGCAACTAAGGGAACTGAGATCTACCCAGTGTCTTCCAGCATCCTAGAACCAACTCCTTCTTTATCTGCATCAACACACACAACAATCCTCCATAATAGGTTACTTCTCTTCAATAGGTGAATCCCTATTCCCTTATCTTATCATTCCTCGCTCAACCCAGAAGTCATTCTAGTCCACCATGATGAAGAACATCCCTAATCTCTTATTTCTGAGGAGCGAGGACCAAGGAGCAAGGAGGCTGCCTGAAGGAGCTATAGCTGAGGATACACAAGTGTATCCTTTGTGGAAGTCTGCTATGGATTGACACGCCACTATATCAGAAAGCAGTTGGTGATTGGACGATTCACATGAAGGATCAGAGGAAAGGATGTCTCATATCAGTTAAAATGTGTTTCCTCAATTCCCCTCTCCTCCTCCTCCTTGCAGCTCATGTTGACGGGACTAAAGAACAAGGAAAAGCACAAATGAGGGAAACGTGGATGCAATTAGGGAAGTGAGATTCACTTTAAATCTCCACCTACCAGCATGCTAAACATCTACAACCAGCCAACTCCAAGTCAAGCTACATGTTGCTACCATCGACAGTATGCTGCACAACCCACCAAGCAACAGTCAAGCATCCACAGCTACCTCTTCTTACCAAGGAACAAAGCATCCACTGCTATCTAGCTTAACTAATAAGCATGTTAATTAGTATGCTAACTGTGTGCTATGCTAATCAGCATGCTGCCTGAGCCACCATGTAACCAAATAATACTCATCCCATCTTGGCAATCACCAAACACACCAGCCAAACCTCTTTAGCTACCTCTTATCAAGCAACACAACGAACAGCATTATAAGTTCACAGTATATGTCCCGCACTTGCTGCACAGCCATTCAGTCAAACTACCGTGTTGGCCATGTTTTACACTGCCTGCTTCATGTTCGTTGCTCTCGTATACCCGTATAGTCAGTTAACAGGTTGATTTGCATGAGCAAAACTCCTACATCCAACCTCCACTGGTTGGATTTTAGGTTTCCAACCACGCTTCTCTACCTTTGCTTCCAGCTCTGTATATCTAAGCCTTTTCCTCATATACGCCATTTCCACTGCATCCTCCCATAGTACTGTCAGCTCCACAAACTACACACCCTGCTGTGCTTCTGACCACAACACAAGATCTGGTCTTAGATTAGTGTTAGCTATCTCCTGAGGGCTTATGAGCTGTTTTCCTAAATCTACTCTTATGTGCCAGTCCCTCCATACCTGTACCTTTATCTGCCCTGCATCATGTCTGTTCAAAGTCATTTGCTTCCTGACTTTTTCACCCTCCCAAACAAACAAAATCCCATCTTGTTTCCTTTACCTCTAAGGGTTTATTCTCATTGGCTGCTGCAAGACACTTCAGCACCTGGATATGACTTCAGGCGTCCCACCAGATACAAGCCCTTGAGACAGGCTTGTCTCATTATGATTCGGATTAACTGAGCATATTCTAGTGAGTTATACGCACATTTGATCTCCTATAGGTCCTCTATCTAATATTAAGTGGATGAGATGGGGCTGTAGATAAAGGACAAAAATGACAGATGTGGTGAAATCAGTTTGCCCTTTAATTTACAGAATAGTTCATCACATTTTAAGTCTTGTAATGTTTCGAGTACCTGTTTACACACACACGCACATTTATAATCAAATTGAAATTAATTGTTTGGACATTCACACATCACTAGATTGCAACATGGTGATCAATGACTGATTACCCACATTCTCATTTACAACAACTGCAAATGACTTTGTACTGAGTGTTTAATTTCTTCCTCTTTAAGATGTGATTTCCTCAGCTAATTTACCTTTAGCTCAGGGTGTTTATATGCCACTTTCTCTAGCAGGTCCTGGGCTCCTTTTGCTAACAAGTAACACAGTGAGGGAGACGAGGAAAACCACTGGCCTATAATTCGGCTCAGTGAAGCAGTGGATTTGGGTTCAGCTGTCAGCCCGCACAGATGCAGGACACTTGGCAAAATTATGCCACAACACTGGCGGCCTACAGACCCAGAATAATAATGAGTGCCCCAGCAGACCAGAGAGGAGTGAGAGAGCCTCATGCAGCTGATGAAGAGCAGATGAGCTGGGATCAGTGCAGGAGTTTGACAAAGACAAGAAGGGAGCGTATGGATGAGTGGCGTCCTGGTCCCTCAGCACTTTGATTCATCCTCATTTTTTATTAGGGTGTTATTTACACACCTGCTGCCACGGGGACAAGCAAGGAAACTCACTCTCTCCACCTTGTTCTTGCTGACACACACACACACACACACACACACACACAGGTATACAAACAACAGCACACAACAGCAAACATTCACATCTGCACTAACCTCCCCAAACACTTTCTCTTGACAATAATTGAAAAGTCTACATGAGCTGCAGACTACAAGTCTATTTTTGAGTGCCTAAAAATATCCTTTTGTCCTGGTTCACTTGATTCACCAAGGTCCCTGACGAAGCCGACAGAGCCAGAGACAGAGATGATAATACTTAAATTATAAACAGAGGAAAGTGAGCTGATTTCAGAAGAAGCTATTAGCCAGCAAAACCAGTGATATATGCACCACTTTCCTCTGGGATAGGTGTAATAGAATTAGAGAGGTAGCCTCCAGGTAGCTCTCAGGATTAGCCAAAGTGAAGATGGATGGAGGTGGTGTGCTTAAGTAGTGCAACAACTTAGATAAGAGGAGAAGAGAGCAAGAGGAGGAGATGTTTTCTGTCCTGTCTGCTCAGCACCTGAGCCTGACCCCACCCCATGTGTCCACCCCCCTCCATCTTCCACAGAGACGGACTAATGGGGCAGTGGGAGCACCATTTATATTCTTTGCCACCCCACCAGCAACCTACCTCAGCTGTCTGATAGGCCAACTCCCCGGAGGAGTTAAATAGATCCACTCTATGTGTGTGATGTGTGTGTGTTCTTGTACTTGTTTTGGTTCAGGGTAAAAGCTTCAACAGAAAGTATTTTTTACATCTGTGTATCATTACAATATCAATCTGGTATAACCAAAACATATCAGACTGGTAGTTTCTGGCACTGGTGTGTCTTAAATGTATGACCATATTTCTCATAAACGCTGATGCTTCAAACTGAAGCCCGGAGCGGGTTATTGAACACAATTATTTTGTAAAAACACATCACACCTTGTAGAAACATTATTATCAAGCAAAGACTAATTTAATCTGAGCAAGCAGTAAGCGTATTTGTAAGTTTGCTATGACAGGTCAAAATGTCTGCAGTGAAAAAGGTCTGTTGCTACACTGTCACAATAATGATTTACTAGGGAAGCAGGGACGTCTGCCAGATACTGTAAGCAGTAGCTAACTAAGCCAGTTGGCCAGCTTGAAAAAGAGTTTAACTATTAGTATACCTGCCCACGATGATGCACTTTTCATTTAAATATAGAGGTAAGAGTTAGGTTCTACATATATACAACTAGCTAACTTATCCATAATTATTACCTACCTTGCAGCATGCTTTTAAAGTTAAATAACAAAACAATATCTTATGCTATGATAGGACTCATAAAATACTTCTAAAAGACTAAAATCTGACACCCTCTCACATCTAAAGACAGTGTGTCATTAGTCACAGAGCTTTTAGTCATAAACTATGACAGCGTCACTATTTGCAAGACTGCAACTAGATTTCTCTGGAGACTACCACCCATATGCTCTTGCATTTGGCTACAGCTGTACTTAGGTGTGCAGTGTTTTGCTTCGAAAAACAGCCAAAAAAATATTAGAGAAGACCAGTGGACACCACCCTGGTTGACTGAAAGGGGACAGCGAGGTCTGTCCACCTTTTCTCCTTCTCCACTCTGTCACAGTACACATTAGATGACAGGTCAAACAGACTCTTTCTTACTTCACAACTCCACTGATTTCTCCTCCTCTGTAATGGTCTCTGTCATATTTAGCCATAGCTGTGTTATGTATTTACCACTGATTCTGTGCCTGCTACTTCTCCTCCTCTGTAATGGTCTCTGTCATATTTAGCCATAGCTGTGTTATGAACACAAAATAATATTGAACATGTTGGATTTTATGGGAACGCCAAGGCGGGAAAAAGGCAGACTTAAAACAGCTCAGACCATCATCTTACACCAAACAACCGAGACAATGTGAGCACGACATGACTGTAGCATGACTGTCTGTGACACATTTATTTGAATGTAGGGAGGGACACAGTTGAATTTTTGTATTTACTCTAAATATTTATGTGATTCCAAAAGTTCTGTGCACAAATGTTCTCAGGATTTAAACACTGGCATTAGCTAGGTGCACTGTTTTGATCAGACGAAGACAAACTAAATGCTGAATACAACATGTGATAACAAACCAATGTGATGTGAATAACCACATTTCCCACAGACCTAATTACTTGGAAAGTAAAGTAGTAAATGCACCATGGAACAGATGTACCGTACAGTACTGTGCATGTGTATTAGTGCAATTCTCATCCTGACGTCTCAGTTTGTTATTTGTACAACACTTTGTTCCACAGTACTTTGACGGCTGAAGTCCAGGCAATGTGATGCCGACATGTCCTGTATTGTGATGAGAAGATGAATCATGTTTTTCATCACCTTTCCTCTGGTGCCAATATGAGGCTAAAATGAACAATTGTAGACAAGAAATCTACAGGACAGACTGCCATGAAATGCATCCTCTGGAGAGCGTAAATGCAAATGTGATCAGTAAATTTCATGGCAGAGGTTTCCACAAGATTTCCTCCAGCACCACCAGGCCAAAATGTCAACTTTACACACATCACATAAAGTAAAAGGTATATTACCATGAGATGTGCTCCCATGTGAATGCTAATGAGCAGTAAATAAGTTCTGAAGTGCCCATGTACCAGGATATTTATGTGTGCAATAATAATAATAAGTGAACTGTGACTAAATATCTGTAAGTGTAGGTGTGAGCAGCCAAGTCTTTTAGTGCACTGAATTTAAAATGATTTTTGAAGGAGCATGTCATTTTCTAACTCTGTGAATTCATTGTTACATAACTATAGATTAAAGATTACTTTTGCCATTTAAGTTTTGCACATTTTAAAAATCCTGAGTAAAATTCAGTTCCCGACTTAATTAAATTGAAACTGAACTGAACCTTATCTAAATACCCTAAGGTTGTCCGTGGTTTGTGTCCCAGTATATCGAGCCAGACATCTGAGATAAAAATTGAAATGAACCATAATGAAGATGGACAAGAACTTGGCTCTCATTCCTTCCTCCTCCTCCTCCTCAGCTTCTTTCTTTCTATCATCTTCTTTCTTGCCTGAATCCTTTTCTCGCTCCTGCTCTCCTCTCCCACTCCAATTTATGTCCAGACCCTTGCCTGTACAGCTTGTGACCACACAGGTCGATTCTATTTCCAGTCAAACATAGAAAACCAGATTTCTGGGGGATGTCGGTGTCTGTCATTCAGGCAGAGGTGTCTCACGCTTTGTCATGCAGAAAACATAAATGAAGTGATTAGCTGAAGGGTTGAAGTCTGCAGGGTTTCCCCACAGAGTAGCCTCAAAATGTTGAGCTAATTTTTGCTAAAACAACTTGTTTTAGCAACTTGCTTTTACAACTTGTTTGTAAAACTCCCTGTTGGTCCCCTCATGGATCTCTGGGAATCCTTGATCCACAGTTTGAGGACTGCTGCCATAAAACACCCTGAAAAAAAAAACAACAACGCTAAATCTCCCATGAGTCACAGCTGCAATGTTCAGTGATTTCTTAATTAACAACTTCTGCATAAGACTCTTCTACACGGCGTGTACTACTATGTAAATGCATACAAACACACAGTTACACACACACGACTGTGCACACATGCCCATGAACACAACAATTAAATGTTCACAATAACAAAGGACTGATGAAAAATGTAACAAGCTGCTTTAAAATAATGTCTCTCTGTGGGGTCTCGGCACACGTTCTGTTACGGACCAAAACCTTTTATATAAAACTAATAACAAACCCTTCGCTTGCCCCCTCTGCAGTCCCACTTCTCACTCTTTTTTGCTTCTTTAGACTCAAGTGTCACAAACCCCATTACAGTAATTAAGTCAGCGGACCCACAAAGAGCTCTCCTTCAAACAGCGGGGGAGGGAAGGAGGCATGGAGGGGGAGAGATATGCTTGGAAGGAAAGCGATGGACGGAAAGAGCTCGACAGCTTCAGAAAGAGGAGGAGAGATAAAGGGCTGGATGAGAGCGTAGACGAAGGAAGAGACGCAACAAATATGCTTTCACAACACTGGAAGAACAACACAGGAAGCAACTTTAAGGTGTACATGTAGGATTTTTACTTCAGTAAATCAGCAGCATGCTAACTTTGAGATGTTGCTATCATTAGAACAAACAAATAAGACCATAGGAGCTTTGTGGAAGAAAGAGAACAAGAATGACTAAACGCAAACCAACAAACCAGCATTGAGTCATTTTAGAAGTCGATTGGAAAAAAAAAACATCAGGGTTCGCCCATTTGGTTGGTGAAGACAATAAATGGGTTGGACTACATGTGTGGGTTGGCGAGGTGCTACTCCACCTCCTAGTAGGCTCAGTAGGCTGTTATCATGTGCTGGACTTCTGATGTAATACGCAGAGCGTACACGAAAACAACTTGGTTAGGTTTAGGGAAATATCATGGCTTAGGTCAAAGATGATACTTTTTAAAGTAACAGCACTGACTATGGGTTTGAAAAGAGGAGATGAACAGCTGTCTCCCAGTTGAAAGCCTTGTGTTTTGTTGTCCCACAAATCCACCCTGACCTCTGACCATCATCTGACTTTTGCTCCGGTCATCGTTACTACAGTTGCTCAAGGTCACCAAAATTTTTTTGGGAGAAGACAGTATCGCTGAGGGGGGCAGACCTCACCTTCTGCTAGGTGCAGTCTGCCCCTTCAGATGCATAATTATGGGACTGACAACAACTGATAAACAACCATCGAATGGCATGATAGTATTTGAAGTGGGTGCACTCAAGCTGAACTGGCAGACATTCACACAATAAAAAGTTTATCCTGGTGGAAGCTTTGCCACATTGATTTATCGGGCAAAAAGATGACAAGGAGATTGGGCATACATTCAATTCGGCTTTTACAGTATAATCATTCATAGGTGAGGTTACTGCGTTCTGAAGATAAGGCAGGTTTAAGTAAAAGTGATTATATGTTTGAAGTAAGTTTCCACTCTGTTGATTAGGTGTGACTCCGTGTACCTATGTGTCCTCTTTGCCAGGCTAACACGTATAAAGAAGGCAACAAACAC
>NW_018127888.1:3292201-3318687 GCF_001952655.1 Monopterus albus | reverse complement strand
AAGGCATAGACCAGATTAACAGCTGGCAACCTGAATTCTGAGAGATAGTCACTTGAACAAGGGGGAGGGATGGGAAAAGGACAGGTGTTGAGGCCCCATGATAAAAGGCTGGAAACAGAGGAGTTATAGACGCGGAGGGGGTGGAGGGAGGACATGGCTGGAGCTTTAGAGCTATGAGTGCTTAACGCCGTCCTCCTACATTGGTATTCTGAGCTCAGAGTTAGCTAAAAACCCTCCTACTCCTCCTCTTTTCTTCCAAGGGTGATGTCATCCTTATATATGGATCTTTTGGTCAGATGCCACCATCACTTACATCTCTGTCACTGTCACCATCTGCGCATGCACACACATTCACTTACCCCTGCAGCGACCTACATCTTAATGCACATTTGCTGTAAAGGACACACATATATCTGTATCATTAGCTGGGTGGAGTCAGCAGAGAGCAGGGCAAAGCGGAGTGGTCATCCAGCTGTAGATATTCTGTGGTTGAAGATCCCGAAGATACAAGAGCTTTATGACTTGTTTAGCTTAACTAACCATGCCACTTAGGATCATGGTGGAGGGGTGCACTCCATTTTAATATCTGAGAGTGGTCCCAGGCTATCCACATGAGTAAAGGTGGAGCCATAAATCATCTCAAATCATTATGAATGGTTGGGAGTGGAAGGCAATGTGTGTGTGTGTGTGTGTGTGGTGTTTCTTTATATTGAGTCAAAAAGATAAGGTGACCAAAGGCATGTGCCATTGAGCTTTCATTTTAGCTACTGCACCAGGAGAGGTGCCAGTAACCAAAATACTGAAGATTTTAAAAATAACTCTACTGTCAAGCTGTGAAGTACAGTCAACAAACAATAAAATGGTGGCTTACCTGGGGAAATCTCAATTACTCACATCAGCTAGAGAAAACCACCACTGGAGACTATGCAGGCTTCATATTGTATTGTCAATATTCAGATGAGGGATTCTGGGAGTGTTGGGGGCATTGGTGGATAAAGGGCGGGGAAGAGCGAGTGCGAGGAAGAAAACATTCTACTTCACTTTTGGCTGTCGATTGATTAAGGAGGTCATCTGAAACTCAATCTCTCTCTTTGCCAACCAAGTGCGACCCATCCCCACAACTCTCCCTACCCTCCCCTTTCCTCTGTCCGAAATTACAACACAAGGCAATTAAAGCCAACATGCCAGCAACCCTGTTGTTCCGGGTTTGTAATTTTTAACTTGCTGCAATTAAAAGTGTTACAGCAACAACAGCAGGAGGGGAATAAGAATGGTTAAATGTTGGATGACGAAGTGCAGGATGACTGACTGAATGAGGAATGGGGTGACAGCGGGGATGGGGGGCAGATGGGGTACAGTATGTGATGAAAACTGCAGGAAGGGCAAGAGTCAGGGTCTTCAGCTTGACTTAAAAGAGGAACGTGGAAAAGGAATGAAAATGGCACAATGGTCAGTAAAGGAAAGAAATTGTGTTTGTATGTGTGTGCGAAGAGGTGGGTGTCTAACATGCCCCTGGGTCCCCAGGGAATTACTAACGAGATGACCAGGGTGAACTAATCGCGTCTCTTGTGCTCTCTTTTCTAAGCAATCAATTACCACAGATAGTGTACTGGAGGGAAACAGGAGCATGTATGTGTGTCTGTGATGGATTTTCCTCACCCACTCATAACAGCACACTGAGGTAGTACAGTGTGAGCTGTATCGTGTGTGCACACAAAACATTAAGGAATGAATAACCTATAAATGGTTAAATAGCAAAACGTGTTGGCTAATTGTTGAAATAGCTAAAAGCAAAGGATAAATTATTGAAAAACCTAAAAGTAATGGGTAAGTGTTTGAATTAGCTAAAAGAAACTGATCAAAGCTTAAAAATAGATAGCAAACAGTAATGACTAAATGATAAAACTGTTCATTTAAAAAGCTAAAAGTAAAGATAAACAGTAAAAATAGCTAAAACAATGGTTAAAATAATTAAAAATAATTTATACTGTAAATGGTTGAAATAGCTAAAATAAATGGAACAGGATAAAAATGATAGCTAACAGTAGTGGCTATTGGTTGAAATAGCTTACTCAATAAATGGTTAAAACAGGCAGTTAAAAGTAATAGCCAATGGTTACTTTTTATAGTGTATCCAACAATAACAACAGCTGATCACTAAAAGAAGTGGACAGTCAGTCACGCTGTTTTGAATTTTGGGTAAATGCACCATTTTGGACGATTACACTATAAATATACACTATATACATCTATAACCTAATAATAAAATTCATACAGCTAGATATAGTAGTGGATGCTTCAACTACATCCAAACACCCACTTTAGTGTTTAGTTTGAGCACAGACAGAACAGTGATTGAGGAGTTTGTGTCATCTGCCAACAGCTGATAGCTAGCGTTAGCTCCGGAACTGAGAACTGACCGGAACAGTGATTAGGGTGCAGAGTCATTTTTCAGTCTGCCACTCTCTTCGAAGGGATCTCTAGGTCTGCTACAAGTTAGCTACATTCAGCTAAGGTTATCCATTTTGAATTACCAGTCAGTAAAGTGAAATATAAAGGATTTAAGCAACCTTTTAGCCAGACAAAACAGGAATGTCTGCAAGTAAATACAGCGCCTCCTCCCAAAATGGTGCCCCTGTCCAAACATTCAGCACTATAACAGCTTGTTCTTCCAGCTTCTGTCGCAATAGCAGAACTTGTACAGATGTAAACCTGACCAAACTAATAACGTCAGTTCAATTGTATAAAAAATATTGTAACAAAATCTAAAATAACTTGTTAAAATATATGCATATTGAAATCAACACAGAACATGACAGGCAGTGTGAATGAATGGGTATTGGAGTTCATCTGACAAGGCTGTGAGGTATATCAGACAATAAAGGGCGGGAAACAGATGTACAGTACAGTATATGTATGTTCAATGGAAGCCACGTAGAAGTACTACTATACATTATTTTCATTACAGGCATGTAGAACTGTATGGCGTTAATATCTCATTTTAATGTCTTCACAGGCTCTATGGCTATTTTTCAGGAGAGAATGAGACCCCAACACACACACACACACACACAGATGGAAATATACAGTACAATATAAAAATAAATCACAGGGGAAGATTTAACAGTTAAAGCCCCTTCTGTATCCTCTTCTCTTCAGCCTCCATCCATCCATCCTCTCTATTTTTCTTTCAATCTACCCTCCTGAGTCAGTACTCCAATTTTTTATTATCAAACCCAATTAAAAGAGCTTGAAATGAAAACATTATTGGGTTTCAATCCATCTGTGGAGCACCACTGCTCATTACCTCATTAAGAGGTGGACATAAGGAAAAGGTCAAAGTGTTGCCAGAAAAACTCTTTAAGAAAACAGATGTAAGCATATTGAATGTGTATTTAAGGTGCTGTGTGTGTATTTATTTACACCTGTCCTCCTGCATTGGTTTTGTTTGCTCTGAAGAATACACAGTGATCCCAGCTGTAGGACTAGGTGTGCTTACAGCCTATAAACAAGCGTTCAAGTGGGAAAGCTCAAGTACCCTTAAGTAGATCGTTATCACCACCTTGTCTCTGTGCATGTGAGTGTATGTGTGTTTTTCTCTCTGGCTCGTGGCTGTATAAGCCTTGAGCCTCTTAAAGAGCCTGGTGGGACAAGTAGAGAAACCAAAGCAAGGGCTTAACCTGCTTCTCCCGCAACACCACCTCCACTCTGCACCACAGCCACATATCTGAAGATACCTCGGAAGAAAGCGACTAGAAGTTGCATAAATTTGTGCATATGCACAGAGTCAATACACCTGTGTAATGATCTTATGTAGAACACAATGGTGAAAATAATGTATCGTAAAAAAATCTTTAAATATGCATGAATTGATCCTTTTTTGGTCACTCTGGGGCAACATTAGCCTGGTTCCAGACAGCTGAACAGCCACCCACATCTTTGATTTGTTCAGCAGTTCTACATTAGGTCTGAATTCCTAATGTAGCAACATCTACCACAGCTTCCTTGCTGACTGAAAATGACTTTGGGATGGGTACTTCACTCACTGCTGATTGGTTAGAGCGAAACAGAAACTCTTTCCAAGCAGAAAAGGGTTAAAATGGCTAACATGAACGGGATATCAGACTGAATAATGAAATGTAACTAAACAGCAGTATCAGCTAGGCTAAAGCAGCTGGGGTGGGAGTCACGTTGCTAGTTACCTGACGTGTACTCTAAGTCAAATAGTCGCTCTACTTTTAGCTCTGTTTTGGTCTCCAGCAGTTTCATAGAAAAATATCTGGGTCTTTAGCTGCTAAAATGCTCCATTTTCTGCACATGCTAATTGCTAACTTTGCTTCCTGTCTGGTGATGTGCACTGGACTTGTTTTCTGTTGTTTTGTTTTTTTTGAGAACTGCTGCCACGTTTTGGTAGGTTCTTATAATGGTCATTTTATGACCACAGCTAAATGAAACAAAAAAGTAGATTATATCAGGTTGTGCTTTAACTATTTTTTTTTTATTAACTTTTGGTATTTCCATTTCTGTATTAAAGACAAGATAGAAACTTATCATTTCTTAAATAAGTATAAGAACTCAGCGTAAGAGGTCTTTGTGTTTATGAATATTACATGAAATGTTTTGTTTGTTCTGTTTATTTGCCTCCTTTTCACTTTGTTGTTGTTTTGAACATATTTTTGTAGTTTTAGATTAATTTAAGTTGCATATAAGGTGACAAATATAATGACTAGTTAGGTAAATGCAAAGAAGTAGGTACTAGCTTCTATACTTCCTGCTCCTGTTTGGTATTATATAAGGATATAATAAATAATAAGTTAGAGTACTTAATAGTCACTGTTTAAATAGGAATCAGTGAATATAAGATGAATGTTTAATTAAATGTAAGAACTGAAAGAAAGAAAAGGAAAAGAAACTTCATTAACATATTTCAATTGTTTCCTTGCAGCCTGCTTCGGGGTGATGTTTTTTCAAAACAGTATTATAAAACCTGTATCTTGCAGGCACACAAAAGCATATTGTGCCCTCAGCGTTATGAATCATAGCTTATACATGTAATTTTTGCTTCCAATGACTGAAGCAGAGGGAGAATTAGGGGACGAGAGACATGCTGGTCCAACAACACAGTAAAAATTCCATACTGTAATGCATCTGTAAAAACCCTAAAGAGTATTTATCTCAAAAAACAGATTTATCGCCAAGGCTCCATCCAAAAAACAGGCTGGAAAATTACTTTCATTGGCTTGGTAAATTCACAACAAACTGTGGACGTTGCAGTGTCCATGGCAACCTACCTGACTTTTACTGCGACATTGTACTCGATGTGTTTCCCCCTGCCAGTGGTGTGTTAGGCAGCTAGTTGATAGCAGTACATGGTGTAATAGACAGACTCTATGATATAAGACCAGAGATGATGCCACTCCACAGATAAAATGAGAAAATACTGACTGCGTTTAACAAAGACACAACTATTTCAAGCAAAAAAATAACCCTGGCATCCAGCTGGTGAGAACACAGTGATGAGAAAGAGAAGCGAGTTATCCACACTGGCTCCGATCAACATTACTTTTTATTTATTTAAGAGAAAGTATAATGGTGAAAATAAAATGTGAACTCCATTGGAGGAAGAATCTTCTGTTACCTGAAGAACAGCAAAAAGGTTTAAAAGCACAGCATCTGATTTTTTTCCCCCTAGCCTGATTTAATAAAATATTCAGATGCTAGATGTAGAGAGCTATTGGTTGTGGAAGTAATTCGTCCGTCTACATACTCAACCATGTGGCCTTAAAGTTACATTTATATTCAGTTAATTTGTTTTGCCAAATGCATTTTGGGAGGAAGTGTAATAGCTCTTTTTTCCAGTCAAGCACGTAAAAACCTTAAAAGTGCTCTGAGTGCTTAAATATAACCATAAAATATTGATTTTGCTTTATTTGCCACAAGTGGTTATTGAATAGAAAACAAATGAAATACACTGTCAGTAAACCTTTGCAGTCACTATGAACATTTTGCAAATTTTCAGACACCTTTATGCTTCTTCCCATCCGTCCATTACATATACCCACTTATCCTTGAGGGTAACAGGGAAAATTCTTCATCATTAAGTAAAAAAAATAAAATCACATTTGCAGGTGTTACATTTCTAGAAAAACACATTTTGGGAACAATATATAAACATATCTTTTGGGGAAGCATACTGGCCAGAAAGCACTCTCTTCCTAAAACAAACTAAGACGTGAGGGGAAAACTCTACAGCCCTTGTTTTGTTCAAAAATGTATTCTGAAGGTCAGTTGAAGCTAATATCAGACATCAGCAGTCTGAGTTAGACAAATCAAGTGGGTATATTTGTCTTGGAACCTGTGCTTAAGGTTTATTAGGTGCATTCTGATCTGGCAGTAACATGCTTGTCAATGGCTTTCTGAATCTTAATATGAGCTGCATGTAAGGAAGGCCCCTCTCACACTCAGACACGGGAGGTACAACAGGAAGGTATTCAGTTACTTTACTCTAGACTCAAAAGTCTCAAATGTTTCCTGTCGTGTGACCTGGGGAACTGGAGAAAGGTTCAACTTCCTGCAAATATCCTTTGAGCCCTGGGAACAACATGGTGCTAACCAAAGGTGTTCATTTGGAATCCCTGGGGAAAATGAAGCACAGTTGGTTTCAACTTCCACTCGACCACATACTGTAAATGTGCTTTATGATAAAACTTTAACAAAGTACTAGGACTTGCATATGAAAACAGATGTGTGGGAACAGGAAAATAAAAAAAATAGCTGCCCATCTGGAGCAGAGTATGTATCCAAACCTGTACTTTAATGTGATAAAGAATTCTAACCATTTAATGCAGAATCAGATGCTCCAAATTAGCTGTAATGAAAGAACTGGTGAAGAACCTCACTAATTTTACTATCATGCTTTGCTCAGTTTATTTTATTGGATCAAATTAAAGAGCTCTAGGAATCATCCCAATTGTCTACTGGCCAGATACTGCAAAACCCTTGACAACATACATACATTCACACACAGCCGTGTGCACTCCATGTATTCATTATCATTATTACATCTGTGTTATGGTCCCAGCCACTCTGCTCCTATTGACATACAGTAGTATTACATTCCTTTACACATCACAATTCCCTTCATGGGGGATTTCCTTCATGTAATAGACTTGCTCCATATCACAATGCTACACTGCACTTGTGCCTGCACGCGCGCACACACACACACACACACTCCAATTCTTGGCAAGTAAAACCAGCATGAACAAAAAAAAACAGCCCTCACTCTCTTATCTCTTTAATCTACATCTCCTCTACTCTCCTTTTTCATCATCTTCCTACACCTCTCCTCATGCAATTGCTCCATATTTCTCCCTTTATAACTAATCTGTCCCACTCTCCTTCCATCCATTTAACCACTCCTTACCCATCCTCCACTTCTAATCCAATCTCCCCTTCTGCCTCTCTTTTTCATCCACCCCTCTCCTCCCTCCTTGGGCTGAGTGCAGTCAGTTCAGGGCTGTCACCTCCTCACACCCTCATCTCTCCCTCCACTCAATCCATTTTTTCTGAAAAACATAAATACCAGTTTCCTATTACATCAGTCTGATGAAGCCAGCAGCTGAGGAAAGATTACATTACTGCAGAGAACAATACTTTTGTGTGTGTCTGTATGAGTAAGCATGTATGTGTGTCAGTCAGTCAATTCATCAAATTCTGTAGGAATTTGTTCCCTTGGAGATGTATGTACATGTATGTTTGCATGTCTGTATAGGTAAGTTTCTTCAGTTTGTGCTTTTATGATGTCAAACTAGAGGAAACACTGGTGTCTTTTTGGATGTATAGGCTCCGATAAGACAAGAAGCAAAGTGAGAAAGTCTAATCTGATGCTAAAGAAAAGAGAGTTACACTTGTGTTTGAATATGTATGTGGCTGTTAATCAGAATGATTGCAGCTAAAATGAAAATCTGTGCTCCCAGAGATCATGTCCCCTGCTCTCCCTCCCTCTGGCCCTCATCCTCTACCTCTCTACCTCTCTCTTTTTTACATTAAGCTGGAGATGGTGATGTTGCTGGTGTGTCACACACAACTTTACCCATTTGGCCCACAAAGAATCATTTGAACCATAAGAGAGCTTCTAAGCTATGCTGCATGTTGTTGTATTACCTCAAACAGCATATTTAGAACTAGAATTACTATTTCATGTATGCTTCCACCAACTAGTCAAATTCACAGAAATGGGACAGGTTTGAGGCCACTGACTTTGACCTTTGACTTTAGACCACCCAAATCTAATCATCCTTGAGCCCAAGTGGACACTTGTGCCAAATTTGAAAAAAATTCCCTCAAGACGTTCCTGACATATCACATTCACAAGAAAGGGCCAGACAGATAACAAAATGCATAGCGTTATATTATTTGTCTGGCCATGGTTATTGCCAGTGTGAAGGCATAAAAAGGAAATACAGGGGAAAGTAGTCCATAACACAAAATGTAGTTGAACATTCGATGATAAAATGCCATTTGCAGAGCAACAAGGCCTCATACATTTACCACTTAGTAGCCATTTTCTGATCCTCTGTTTCAGAAAGTTGCAAAAAATGGTTGACACACACTCTGCTTATCTGATGTCCAAAACATTTTTCTAGCGCTTTAAGGATTGCCTTTTCAAAAATTTCATTTGGGAGTGAAAATTTGTAAAAACAAAAAAGTATTAAACTTAAGTGTATTTCTGTAAAGTACTGTAGGCAATACTGAAGCACACACACATATGTGTATATACCCAGGTTAAAGACAGATACAACAGTGTTGTGACACAGCCAAAGGTTTCTCTCTCACACACACACACACACACACACACACACACACACACACACCTCTTTCTCCCGTTAAAGTCAGAGTACTAAAACGACATTTTAAAAAGAAAAAATATATTTAGCCCTTTTCTTAAATGATAAAGTTGGATGCAGACACAAACTGAATACTTTGTTTTTACATATCATGAAGTTTCCCTCCCTTTTTCATACTATCTGGATGCTACTAATTACAGTAGGGATATCAACTTAACACCCTCTTATCCTCTCATCTAACCCAATCCTCGCAAAGTGACTGAGACATAACAAATATAAGGCAGATGGGCCTCCATCTAAAGCTCCACTGTAATTTCTCTGTAAAAGAGGGAGGGATTGGATGCATGATCACAGTTGGCGTCAGACGTTGGCATTTGTGAGAGTGACACTGTGATGTGAATTTCATTTTCCTCTATGATGAGCTGATAGTTATTGCATTGTTGTGTCTTAATTATGTTGGAGTGGAACTCTCTTTTCTATGATGAGGAGCCACTTTCAAGACTCATTCAGCTTTCTGCCTACTCTAACTCCCCGTCACCTGCTGTAACACCTCGCCTGCCACATTTGCTGTAAAACTACCAGTCAAAAGTTTGGACACACCTTTGAATGCACTGAGAAGCGTGTCCAAATTTTTTACTGGTAGTGTATATGAACACCCTTGATTGTAGAGTACACTGTTTGTCTATTAGCAATCCAACATTGCTCTCACTCCTTGGTCCTTACATGGAAAAAAAATCATAGTTGCATTAGACAGAAAACTTTCTAATATGGATCCACTTCATAGGGATACAGGGCTGGGTATTATGTATACACAGAATACTGTCAACCCTTAATTTCCCTTATATGTTTATAAGCCACGTCATAATTTATAACAAATCTATCTAAAATTTGATGGGAGTCATGCTAGTAAATCTTCTCTGTAGATCCACTCATTTATATTTTTCATTTAAGTGAGTTAAATTATATTAAATAATATATTGCACACGCCTACGTGACATGCAACCCCTCCTCACCAACACAGTCCCTTGCGCTGGGGTTGTGTTTTAATGCATTCAGTCTGGACGCCTGCTAACTGTTCTATTACCATACAATCTTTGAAGGTTTATAAACCTAACCAGTGCACAATTTATGCTCACAACATGAAATGTATGTTTTAGAGATAGTAAAAATTGAATTAAAAATTCAGTTCAGACCAGCATTTCCTCTGTCTGTCATTTTGGCTCAGTCTGATCAAACAAAAAGACGATCAATGCCGCGGGGAGCCGCAGTATTTCCTCCTGCCATGCTTTGTCAGTCTCTGCGCATCAGTGGGTGGGATAGTGAAGCACCCAAACTGTCAGAGTCGATGATCAAAATGTCCCTTTCAGACCTTAATTAATTCCTAAACACCAATAATTAATAACTCGCCTCCCCTGTTGATTCTAACTAAACGATCCCAATAATTCAGATCAGGTATTGTTTGAATGTTCTTGAAGCCTAATTAGGTGTAAAACTAACATAAAAGTAAAAGATGAAAGCAGCAATAAACAGAGGAGTTTTAGTGTTTTTCTGTTGAAGCATGTTGTTTTTGAGGCGAGACGGAGAATTAACCGAAGCCCGGTGCTTTGCAGCTGCATGCAAACACATCCAGATACGCCACTCTGTGTGGACAGAGCGAACAGACAGGGAGAAACGCCACAGGCAACACACAAACATGTACACAAATTCATCCAGTAACTCAGATGTCCACCTAATCACTGCACAAACATATACACAGGTACAAATGCCACTGGCAAAAAACCCAAACAAGATTAAGTCCCCTGTTGTTGACACCTGTCAGCACAGCTTTTGCCTGAAGGATGCAGCTGATGTTGCATGTTGATTCATTACCTACACATTCACACACATCCACACAAAACACACATGATTCAGCTCAGTTTTCACAGTATATCCCAAACTCTGCTCTCCTCATTCCAGGACTTTCAGTTCCCTCTCTACTTCATTCGACTTTACTTTCTGCCTCTTTTTGTCCTTTTATCTCTTCCACACTGCCTGTCCTCTTCAGAAAGATCCTTATTTTGATTGTCTGTTTACCCTTTCAGTCAGCCTTTATTAGTCTGACTCACCTTATTTTTGCATTTGATTACAGTGGTTTATGAGGCTGAAGACAGGCTGAACTTTTGATGCAGGGACATGTGACTGTAAAACATCTTCATCAGTTCTATCCTCACTCTCAGGCTAGAAAAGGTTGCTTATATAAGTTGTTTATTATGCATTCAAGAATCAATTTGAGCATATACCCAGACCTCGGAAAATACAGTAGTAAAATTCTATTCTACTGTTAGGACAGAGGCAAATTTGACTGTGTATATCTTAAAAAGAGCAGGATTCAGCTGAACTGTCTATAAGTTAACTAGCTGTGCTTCTGTTGTGTTATGAGTAGACTAATGATGAGGACCAGTGTGTGCATTTCTGTTGCGCTAGGCAAAAAGCAATTATCCCAGCCCTCTACTGTATTTGTAGCACATCGGCCTACTGTATCATACCAGTAACAACACAGAAAGGCCAAATAGTCAACTGCAATGCTAATGTGTTCAAAGTGTCAACAAAATTAATTGACACATGACACAATATGTGGGCATTTTACACATCCATATACAAATAACGCACCAAACAGATATGCATAATAATTCCATTACCTCGGGTCCATTTTCTTTACAGCAGAGTCATGACAGCACACTTATTTCCAAAATAATCCAGTTTGCAAATCTCATCTCTCTCCTGTACATCACTTTCTCATGCGTAAAACACATGTGAAATGTGCGCAAGCCAAGCTGAAACCTCCGAGGCTGAGAAATGAAGCCAATGCAGAAGTTTTAAAACCTGCAGTTCCTCGAATGCCCACTTGAGGCTGGCTCTAAAAGGGGGTTAATCCCATAGACTCCCATGTTAAAATGTCCCAACTTTACAGCAGAAATAAACATGTTTACAGCCTGGCACAACAAAGGGGTTTTGTCTTTATAGCTAATTTCTCCTTCTATGACAACTGTATATAACTATAACATTTTGTTGTTTGAATTGTTGAGTTGTTTGAATTTATGTCATCTTAATTAAAATGGTCTGTTGTGTAAAACTCTTTATTAGATTTTTGGCAGTTGTTCAAAATTAAACATACATTTAACACAGCAAATGTTGTCGGCAATGTTAATTTTTGCATTTCATGTGGTAGTCTTTCGTCTGGATGTGTTAGCACCTAAAGCTAAGCTAAAGCTAATGTGTTTGTTTTGGCCTAGCATAAAAACATCTTTGTGATATTTAAAGATTTTAGTTTTTTGTAAAGTTCTGTTTTTTCCATTCACACCTTTGCCGTTCGAATGGTTTCATGCACTTTCATGACATCAAATGCGACATAGCTTGCACACAGCCGGCCAGAGCAGAAGTCAAATTAGCCAAACAGGTGAAATGTGTATAGGTTTGTCATTAAATGTAATTGTTTTTGTATATGCTCAGAAATGATTGTTTACTGGTAATAATGTTTAGTCCCACTAATGTACAGTCTGTACAGAGCTAAAGTACTGTATGTGAAGTCTTGTGTAATTTGTACTGACTTTATAAAAAATTAATTTCCATAATAAACTATTAATCCCAGATGTACAAATGAAGTCTCATACTGTATCATATCTCCTGTTTTTTCCCATCCATGTCTTCAATTTCCTCATGTTCCTCCATCTCGCTACTGAGTGTTGCCTCTGGGGAATAAAAGCTGCTTTCTGTCATCACCCACCATGCCACCCCACCCCCTTCCTCCCAGTCCAACTGGAAGTGTTGGATGGTAGCTAGAGTGTGTGTGTGTGTGTGGAGGGCTGCTGGCAGCAGGAGGTATGCTGGGAATGCCCTCTGCTGCAGCCGCTCAACATTCAGCAGCCTTCCAATCCTTCCCACCAGCCCCTCTGTTATTACCATGGACCAGCAAACCCAATGACTGACTCAACAGCTGCCCGGGGTGTATAGATGTCTATGTGAGTGAGTGAGTATGCGTGTTTTTTTTACAGTTAAGCACTGCCATTGGTGTGTGAGCACTTACATTTTAGAGTGAAATGATGCAAGTGTGTATATGTGAGTCAGATACTGCCAAATCAGTGTGTATTTTCATTTCAGGGTAATATGAATGATGCGTGTGTGTGAGCTGAAGTGAAATAATGTGGTAAGACATGGTGGAGGACTGGCGTTCAGCTTGGTGTGCGCTTATGTTTGTGTAATTTCCCACTGGTTGCCACTTCTAGATGTTTTGAATTTGTAGTCTACTTTTAAGAGCTGGAATTCATGTTTCTAAAATGACAGCTTGTCTAATGCAGGTGTTTTTTCAGATGGGTCAACCTGGATCTACTTACTCATTCTTCAGCGAAACCCTTCTTGAAATTAACTGTTACACACTTACATGCAGCCCACAAATTCTCAGGTATCATGTCTGAACGGGGCTTTTATATTAGTCCTGGCTGATTTTTTAAACAGCCATGGCTACTGGTGATAATAGCACATGGTTTAGCTCAGACAGAGCATATTCCACAAGACTAAGAACAGAAACACTTACAAACTTCTAAAACAAGATCATTATAGAATGCACTGTAAACACTGAATGGTCATTGCTACAAAGCTCGGACTATAAACAGCATCAAAACCACTGACTGTATGTAAAAGATGTACAAACCCACCGTGACATCACCCAGCGGATTTGAATAGGAATCTCCTCCTCTCTTCTCTCATCATAAAAAAATAGCAAAGAATCAGCAGCGGAGACCTTCAAACTCCTGGGAACTATAATTTCCCAAGACTTTAAGGACACCTAACTTTAACTCCATTATTAAGAAGGTACAGCAGAGGATGTACTTTCTGTACCAACTCAGGAAGTTTAGCCTGCCCCTGGAGCTGCTGATGCTGTTATACAAGGAAATCATTGAGTCTGTTCTTTGCACATCCATCAATGTCTGGTTTGGGTCAGGAACCAAACAGGACAGGAACAGACCCCAGGGGGCCAACCTGCCCTCCATGGAGGCCCTCTTTTGTGGGTCAAGAGGAGGGCAGAAAAGACATCTAAAGACCCTTCACACCCGGGTTATAAACTGTTTTAACTACTCCCTTCAAAACGGCATTACAGAGAACTGTACACCAAAACAGCTAGACACAGAGAAAGTGTCTTCCCCCGTGCAGTCAGTCTTATGGACGGTTAACCTAGATCTGAGTGTTTATCAGTTGATTAAATACAGCAGGTGGTGGATACATCTTGGGCATGCTGATTAACTTTCATGGCAGATATAAACATTGTATGCCGGGTGTACAGTATATGCCTAGTGCAGTGGCTAGGCACACAAGTGAGCTGCTTCTGCTCGCACAAGCGGGATGGCTGTGTAGAATTATTGGTTCTTCTATTTATTTATTATGTGATCATATTATCTTAAATGTCCACGCAGATTCTCAGTCATCCAGGTCATAGTAAGCTGAAAAAACTTAGAAAAATCAACTGGACGAGGTTTTTAGGTCGAAGACGTTTCACCTCTCATCCAGTCGGGCAGAACTGATGAAGCCTCTTGGATGAAAGGTGAAATGTCTTCGACCTAAAAACCTAGTCCAGTTGATTTTTCTAAGTTTTTTTTCAGCATATTATCTTAAAGTTATTTTTACTCTGATTGTATATTCTTTTACTTTTCTTTCTGACTGTTCTATGTAGCATGAGAGCACTGTGATGCACCGAGTTCAATTCACTGCGTGTCTGCACAGGGAGAATAAAGTTCTGAAGTCTGAAAACCATTTTTTGTACCAGGCTGTAAACATGGGGGTCTATGGGGATCTAGTCCTTTTAAAAGCCAACCTCAAGTGGCCATTTAAGGAACTGCAAGTACTTCAGTAGATGGACTTTGATACTTTCCACCAATGATATCAATACGGAATCATCTGAAATCAGCTTTTGGTTTTGGCAATTTTGAAAACTTTTTTTTTATAAGGTTGTGGTGCATTCAGTGGAGACCTACAGCTTATTATTTTGTTAGCAGGGATGGTGGTTTTGTTCTTTGCAAGTGATGGCTGAAGATGGTTTAGCACTTAGGAAATCACCACTGCAGATTCAGACAAAATTAGAGCTATTTTTTAAGTGGACATGGGGCACAGCGTCTTTGCAAATATGTGCTATGAGTTGTTGCCTAGGTGCTCTAATAACCCAGCAACAAAACAGGTTCATGACTTTATCGCCCCTGAGAGAAAACTGACCTGCAGCAAAGAACACAAAACAGTACAATACAACTCAATAACAAAATGAAGAGATAAAAGACATAAAACACATGATGCAATGGATTGGATTGCCAGGATAAGCACTATGCAGTATTATACATTAGATGTGTGTTACAGGCAGGTAATAAATATGAAATAAGTTTGACATCTTTATAGTGAACTCCTTAAACTGGAAAAAAAATGTTTTCTTTGTTTTGGTTCTACACAGTCAAACCTGGCAAGCAGCATTTCATGACACTTCTTTGGACTGTTGGAGTTGGTCTAGATCCCAAATCTGCAGAATCCACTCATCCCTTCCTGTGATCTGGAAATTTATGTTGGTGTCACTGTGCTGTCAGCTCTCCAAATAGTGGCGATGATAAAAAAAAAAAAAAACATCTTGACATCTCCTCTGGCAGCAGGCGCCTAGTTGCATCCTTCCCAGACCTCTACAGTTTTGGCAGGGATGCCTAACTGTGGCCATGGCCAGAAAATGACTTTGTTAAAACCTGAGCAGACATGGCAGTCAGGGTATGGTTTAACTTCAGGTATAATGGGCTATGAGAATGAGCCTGCTTTACCTTTAGTCTCTTACAGTCCTCTGTACCAGTAACATCACAAAGAACAAAGACAAAAACAAGGGTAGAGGTGGACAGCTAGACAGCCTGGAAGAAACGGAGACCAGTGTGATAGTGTATACAGATGTAGGAAGGGATATGAAGAGTGTGACAACAAGTGACAGAGGATAAAAAGGGATAAGAGATAAAGAAGCAGACAGCAAAAACAAGTCATAATTAATGCTTTCTAAGCCCAGGCTGACTTAGTTACTGTTGAATTTCCAAAAAGTG
The DNA here is from genome assembly GCF_001952655.1 of Monopterus albus. Classification (NCBI taxonomy): domain Eukaryota; kingdom Metazoa; phylum Chordata; class Actinopteri; order Synbranchiformes; family Synbranchidae; genus Monopterus; species Monopterus albus. Next base: position 3,302,750 of record NW_018127888.1, on the reverse strand, counting down.
GCAAAAGATAATGGGCCTCATGCAAGAAGCAGCTGTATGAACAAACTAATTCCTAAAGGAAAACTTCAGTTTCTTTTTAATCCACTGTATTTCCCCTAAAAGAGCATATGGTGACTCTATAGCTAGTGCTAATTTTGCTCTGTTGTAGGGATTTGGGGAAACGAGAACTCACATTAAACGACTGTCACTGCGGCAATTAATGTTAGCCTCCGAGAATGTTCAGACATGTAGACATGATGTCAATCAAATCATTTTTCACACTTATCTGTGAGTCAGAAGGAAAGTGAATACAAGTCTGGAGTGGCCATTACAGCTAACTTCATATACTGTACAGCCAAGGCAACTTGCGTGATGACCTGATCACCTGGTCACATCTTTCCACCAACACCGGTTTGTTTACATGTGTGAGGCTAACTTATACTTTGTGTTTGTTTTCCTTCTGTATCAATCCAAGGAGGTGCTCATGAATAATCTTCATTTTATGTTAATAACCTCTGAAACAGGAGAGAGGGCAATCTAGGTTGTTTGTAAAGATGGGTTTAGAGAAATCTAAACAAGTTTTGGTAAATAAACATCACATATATGTTTAAAATACAATCAAGGATTATAAAAATGGGCCAAAAAGGCCATAATACCAGCTCTTTAAGAAGCCTGCCATAGATAAAAGACAGTCAGTCACTGCCCCTCTGGGTGTCGTGAAATTATTATTTAATCCATAAAAAAGCCAGAATGAAGACAGACTACTTCTACACGCAAGGAAAGGTCTTGAGTTGTGGAGACCTAAATACAAACAGAGACAATCTGCAACTTCAGTGTGGAAAACAGAACCAGCACAGAACCAAAATTTATTCTCTGAGCTACCTTTACTTTAGTAATACTAAATGTAAGTTGCAGTTTGGGGTGCAGCAGCTTAACTACTACTTGTAGTGAATTTAATATGACGCACTGCAGCGATTATGAAGAAAACAGAAATAAAATAATTAGTTTCCGGGGCTAATCTGTCATCAATGTCGACAGCTGCTGTCTATTTACAAATGGAGCAGATGATACTGGATGTTTTTTGTCCAACTCAGTGCAGATTGTGACTGGGAATAAACAACAAACAATCCAAACAAGAGGTAACATGTTGCGACAAACTGATATTGGATGGACGGTATAGTAGGAACAAGGTTGATTATGTAAAATCATGTAAACCTAAGACCACTCATGCAGCATGTGAAAAGACTGGTGTTAAACTGAAAGGTTTAGTCATCGCTTAACAGTGTTTGGAAGAAAATACTTGGCAGATCTCTGCCATAACCTAGGTCTGTGGCCAGCTGAGAGGAGACTGTACCTCTTAGCTGCAGCACTGCTAACTATGTACCCAAAGACTTTTGTCCTTATTCTCTTGCGATAAACTGCAGCTCCAACCACAGATCACAATATTTCTAAAGAATCCAGACTAACTGCTGAAACCACTGTGCGGGCAGTGATATATAGGAAATGTGTGTAATATAACAAAGACGCATCAAATTCCTGACATCCAGCCAGTATCCAGGACATCATTACCTGTCAAAGCAAAAAAACAAAACCACTGGAGCAGTTCTCTACACCCCCACCCCCAAAGTCTACACAAGTCATTTTTGAGTCTTGTGTGTGACCTTAATGTGACTCCTCCTGTTAGACATGTTCTGCCACACTTGTGCCCAGACATTAACCCGCCAAAACACTGAAATATTAATAGTCCAAAGGTCCTAATGTCATGAAAAAAATCATACTTTACCTGAGGAAAAGCTCAAATTCAACAGTGCACCAGCCAGACATACCAGACACAGTATGGTCTTCAGCTGAAACTTTTATTTAATGAACTCAGAGAGAAAGCACAGAAGGTCTTCAGTGGCATTACCAAGTCAGTACATATAGTGGCATCCCAATCAGGGTGTGACTCACAATACCCCAGGTAGTTACAACCAACAGTGCATTGAGAGTAGAACCATGACAATATATTATTATTAGTAGTAGTAATTGCAGTAGTAGTAGTAGTAGTAGTAGTAGTAGTAGTAGTATAATACGTCTGTCACAATCCTAAAAATGAGACTGGTTCCAGCAGTAAACCTTATATTACTGTTATAATTAACCCTCTGAAACACAAACCTATGGGGGCCATCTCTGCAAAAACATTTGTGTTTTTCTCCACCTATAATCATAACTTACTGCGTCAAAATGATCAGATCAGCTTTCCATATATTCTGTATAGAATGGATATGATGAACTGTGAGACACAAAGTCAGGAATATGGGACTGTTCACAATAATTATGAAATATGAGATACTATATCTCAGCATTATGACTCACTAAATGCTGTTACTGTAGCAGAGGACTAACCAAAGACTGTGGAAACATTCCACAGAATAAACTATTCCAACTAATTAAATCAGTCAGATAAGGTAGTATGCTGATTTAAAACAAAGGAGCATTTTATTTGGCCCTTTATAATAATGAATAAAAAATAAATAATGATAGAATGTCAAGCAGTATCACCTTATATGTTACTAATAAAGCAAATACGAGTGATTGACAGAGTACTACATTTTCCGGTTCTCTCACAACACTGGGATTTCAACCCAGCAAACTCGAACCGATCAGTAAATTAACTTCCTTCTACCAGGATTTGCGGATTTCTTTACTTATGTGGATGGGAAGTGATTATTTTTAGGTTTCGATTAAGCTATTTTCTGTTTCATTGTGTGTAGTGAATAATGCTTATTGTACAGTGGGTACGGAAAGTATTCAGACCCCCTTAAATTTTTCACTCTTTGTTATATTGCAGCCATATGCTAAAATCATTTAAGTCCACCAACGTTTACCATCCAACCTGACAGAACTGGAGAGGATCTGTAAGGAGGAATGGCAGAGGATCCCCAAATGCAGGTGTGAAAAACTTGTTGCATCATTCCCAAAAAGACTCATGTAAATGATTTTAGCATATGGCTGCAATATAACAGAGTGAAAAATTTAAGGGGGTCTGAATACTTTCTGTACCCACTGTGAATGCAGTACACATGTTGGAGTATGAGAACACCTGCGTTAAGGCAAGTCCATCCATCCATCCATTATCTATACTGCTAATCCTGAGGAGGGTCGCAGGGGGCTGCAGACTATCCCAGCTGACAATGGGCAAGAGGCGGGGTACACCCTGGATAGGTCGTGTTAAAGCAAGTGTTTATTTCAATTATATAGACCAGGAGACAGACAGCCAGTGAGGATGTGTGAATGTGAGGGAGTGAAAATGAATGGAGAGAGAGAGAGAGACAGAGAGAGAGAGAGAGAAAGGGAGTTCATGTATGCTTCTGTATGCAAGTGCAAATGACCTCAGGAAGAAGAGGAGAGCTTACTCTTCCTTTACTTTGCGAGATAAAGGTAATTTTATAAAAAAAAAATGAAACTGAAGCACATAAGCACACGAAACAAACATCAGCTTTCACAGAAACAAATCAGCCACCAGTTTGACTGAGGTAGTGTTATCAGCAGATGCACAGGCAGACCTTGGTGGTAGCTGTGATGCAAATTAAAAAAATAAATGACCTGTGTGTGTACCAGTCATGTAATCTACAGTACATAACATGATTTCAAATAAGTAATGTTTCAATTCAGTGTTGAGACCCAGGCACATGCAGTTTCTGCACAATATTCAAATTTTGTTACATAGCAAAGAAAATATCTTAGACACAAAAAAAAAAACAAAAAAAACACTTTACACGGCTATGTACTTTAAGGCAAATGTAAAGTTAGTTTTTTTTTATTTGTTTTACATCTAGCCTCTTGTTACAGTAAATTCCTTGTTATTTCGGTCACTACAGCTCTAGTTTGCAAATATCCAGCCTCTCTGGTGTGAAATTCTTCTTTTGTAACTTTTACAGTATATGAGTTCAACTTTCCTACAAACAGAGGGGAACAGACAGCCTTATATGCCAATTTTGGGGTCATAGATTATGTTAATGATGAATATTCAGGCATGTGCATGAACAGGTGATATTCATCAATCTGACGTGACTGATTTATGATGAGTTTCTTGTTTAAGAGCACTTGCAACACTTGGCTGGCTTGGTTAAAAATATGACAGTGTTCTTGCTTCCTCAAACATTTGCAAGGTCAAGAAGTAACTCTAATACAGTACTAAAGCTACTGTTATATTTTACAACATAGCACCCTCAAACTCATAGCAGCTTTCTTGAACAAGCCATTCTCCTGGTTTTACTGCCATTTTTCGCCGACTTTGTGTGCTGAAAAGAGTACACTGGACCCCCGCGAGTTCGCGGTTCAGAGTTTGCGACTTCAGTCTTTCACGGATTTTTCCTTGGAACCTAACAAACAGATCTCTGCAGATCCCCCGCAAATTTTCGGAATCCGCAAATATCCTCTGTTGTATTTTTACGGATGTTTTCTTGGCAATATATATGTTTTGTTTTGGGGTTTTAACGCCAAATTATTAAGTATAATATAATTTGATTATTTTGTAAAATAAATATTATCATAACGCTGCCCGCACAGTTCAGTTTACCGCGTTGCCCCTAAGAGGTTTAAGACACTCCAGGAGAAGGTTGAACTTCTCGATTTGCTTAAGGAGAAGAAAACCTTTGCTCTCGGAACCGTTGTACCCGGTTCTTCTTACCATTGCTAACTCTGAGAGACGAGACAGTCCAAGTAACTTCAAAACAGTGCTGATTTATTCAAAAGGATCACAGGTAAAATTAACATTACACGCTCAGGTCTCTTGCTCTAGTACATGTCGTGACTTAAACATAAGAACATATTATGGCTAAGGCTACAGTTCTACACGTCATAATAATAATATTAAACACCCTGTCTGCTGACAGTCATCAACTTTTCTCTAGTTATCCTTGACCAGATGTACCCTGTAGAAACTCATAAGCATGACTAAGCATTTAACAGTCTAACTAGACATCCTATCTCCACTAAACATTTCTAATACATAAAGTATCTATCCAATATATATCTGACTAAAAATACCTAACAGAACCTAACCCCTGCAAATTTGGGGGGTCCACTGTATCTCCAAATAACAGATTTGTTAGAAACAAACAAGTGTTTGCCAGTTAGCTGTCTCAGGTGGGGACTTAAGTCAAGCACTGTCAGTGCAATATTTATAACATACTGTACCAACATCCAGAGCACCGCACTTTTGTTACTAAGTTAAAACATACTGTAGCAACGGTAACTATCAGTTGACTCCACTAGATTAGACTTGTCATTTACAGTTACAATGATGAGGTACCTGCAATCTCAACTGTTTTCAGGCCAAGTTACTTTGTGGTACACACTGTGCATTTACCTGATTTGAGTGTATGTAGCATCGCTTCAGTTAGAAGAATCAGATCTTTTTCCATAGTAAGGCAACCCATGAGTCTACCTGTGTTTACAGTTATTGAGTTTTAAGTGTAGGCTCATTAGAGTGGCATTGTGTTGTTCCCGGTTAATGATCCTCAGCATCATGGCCATTATTAACATGATGTTGAAGGCTGCTGGCAAAAAGGAAAATGTCTCCAGGGTTTATAAAGAATAAAGGGTAAGGCTATGAATTTTGAAATAAATGTTGTTCAGTTAACAAGTTCTTCCATGTATGGTAATTACTGTATGTGTATGCTCATTAGCGCTAGCAGGATGGGGGGGGTCATTCCCTGTTTGTGCTTCCTGCAAATATACACAAACACACACAGAAAGCAACACGGCCACACCCTTGTGTTGTGTTCAAACTGAGCACCGCTTTCCATTAGGCTTGATTGGAAGTGTTGATTGATTCTGTCCATGTGTTGTCAGATCAGTGCAGGCGAGGCAGCCACTCAGCTTTATTGGGACACGGGTGGCAGATGGAGGACTGAAAAGAGCTGATCCAGCACATATCAGAGTGGAACAGACTGCAGAGAAGTTGAGGTGTTTATTACCTATTCTCAAACCTTTGATTCGGTCTGTATCTATTCTCACAGTGAATATCCTCACACTCTGTACTTGCCATTTCTCTGTGACAGAAGAAATTTTGACTTGTCACTGTAGGAAAAGCTAGGTGTAATAATAAAATTAATGATGGCTGGCTTCAACCTTCTGGTTAGTATAACGGAGCCATCCTTAAATGTTATTAGTAGCACTGTGCCTTTCCTACTTCCAAGTGAAGCTTTTTGTCTGCTTGTGTTCTGTAATGTGGCTGTTATGAACTTATTCTTTGATTGATGATCACTTAGAGTAGATCCACAGGTGGTGGACACAAAAAACATAATCCAGTGCAGTGCCCTTTAAATAACTATATATTAACTACAAAGCTACTTTTTGAAGTTGGCAATATTTTAGGTAGTTGTGGTAAATGTGTTTTGATTGTGTGTCAGGTGGCAAAAACAGCATAAATGGTATACTATTTACATTTAAACTTATAGTACGTGGGTTTTTGCCATTTGGGGACAGCAAAAAAAACTGTACACACAATATTAGGTACATTTCCATCCACTGCTTATGCACATTTTTAGTTTGTGCAATAAGTGACCTGAGTAGAAATGCTAGAACTTGAAATATTGTGAAGTTTTTATGCTCGGCTGAGGTGGACGAGTGGGTTTAATGTTCATCAAATTGAGACACGAAACACACATAGACACTATATTTCATTCATTCATTATGTTTTCTATGCACTTTTTGTTTATTTGACTGGCACTCTTAGTTTCATCATCTAGTTGCACCTTCTTCATCTGTAATGGTTTAATGGTACCCAGCTGGAGAATTAGCTCCACCAGCTATTTATCTCAATGCTCCCAACTCCAGGTATTTGCTAAAAGTCAAGATATCTTGGCCTCTGTTCTCAGTTTTGACCATTGTTTCTGTCTCTCCTCAGCCTTTATGAACATGCTAATCTAAACCTCTAGAGTACCCCTGAGAGATTTACAAAGACTGTACTGCAGGAATGTTAGACTAAAATAGTTTTGACAGCTCTTCATGCTATTGTATTCACCACATGAAGCTGTCTGTTGTGGTGTTTGTCTAACCCTGTCTCCCTGTATGTGGGTATTTCCCTTTCAAGAATGTCACACTCAAAAAGAGTTACTGCAGAAAATTCAAGCTCTAATAAGTATGGCTGAGCTGTGTTGCCCCTTTCCTCTAAGCTAGCATGTTTTTCCTATCTCATAGCAGGAAACCAACATATCAGCATGGGCTGATAGGACTGACGATCAATGCAAATGGTTCAGTGATTACTTGGCCACAGCCTGAGATTTCTGGTCCAAACTCCTTGGCCCACAATTTGTTAGAGTTTGCTGGAGACTGGAGTCTCAGAGCAACAGCTCCACCTCACTCACACAAAAACAAACACAACTGTTCAGTGATTGTGGGCGGTGCTGTAGGCAACTCACGGATCATTATAATTTCTCCTCTGCCCTGCTGCTGCCACAGCAGTTGTTGCTGCTATGGCATCTCCTCAAATTGTCCCAGCGACATCCCGAAGTAGGTCAAAAAACGGAAACCTGCAGTTTCAACCCCTGCACCATGAAGTGAAACCTTTCAAGTTACATTTTTTCAGTATAGGATGTACCCGTGTTTTCTTTTTTACTCCTCATATTTAGCAGAACCAGCACCTGCAGATCATGATTGCTTGATCTGCAACACCAAACATATGTGGTGGATTTAAATCACCTCTAAAGAAGCTGCCATTTAATATCGTTTATTCACATCACTGTTGGTGCGAAAATACCTTTATTTGTGTAAAGTGTGGGAAAACAAGGCTGAGAAAAGTATATTAATTAGTAAATGAATGAATCTGATGCTAAAATTACATATTTGTAGCCACATAAACAGGAAATATTTAGGAGCGGGAGAGTGGTCAAAGCTAGAATACAAAGCAAGATTTACATAGCACTAAATTAATATAGGTTACACCAGAGAAAATAGTTATCACATAAAAAATTGTAATCTAAATATTTACACCCAGTATCTGCCAAGTGCAACTGTAGGTGATAGAACTACTGAGAACAGTTTGCAAATATGAGCTGCAATGACTGAGGAGTAAGAGTAGTGTAGGTAAGTAAGAGGTAGTGAGATAGCACATGCTGTTCAACATTGAATAATTGCAATAATGGGGGGATTTTAAATGAGAGCTCCAAAAAATAACAACTCATATTATGAGGTGGATGCATCCACACAAGCTGAAAATATTTCAAAGAATTTGTGCCTATCTCAGAGTTTTATGAATCTGTTTCATAAGAGACGAGTAAAAAGGTGTGAAAGTGGGAAGTAACAGGAAGAACTGAAGATTCTGGTGAGTTCTGACCTCAGACAGAGGCCAAGCTGAACACAAACACACAGACAACAAATACATCTTTATCAGCAATTTTTTCAAAATGAGCTGAATATAATGAATTACCATCGTCATTGACCAAATCAGTAGCTCTTGGCAGTGGAGCTCCTCATTAATGACTGAGAGCTTCACTATCAGCTGTGATTCACAGTGCGTCCTCCCTCGTTAAGAGCGTATTAAAAAAACTACGAAAACAATCACAATCTGATAACCGATGTAAATAACAGGCTCCTGAGCCATTAACCATATGTTGAGTGCTGCTTGTACAGAACTGAACATGACAGCTTGGACTAGCAGCAGACTGAACATACTGCTAAACTGAAGACAGAAACAGAGCTGATAGTCAGGCTCTGTGTAAGGTGATGCTGTGTTGTACACAGTTTTGTACCCTTAAAAAAGTAAAACTACAACAATCAGTGATTACAAATCTTTGAACTGAACTGAATGAAATCATTGAAATCAGCAAAGTGATTGGTGAGGTCCACCTCTAACTCCCACACACACGTTCAGTGTCTCATTTGTTAGCAAGCTTACAGCCAGTCCAGTTTCACGTGAAAATGTGGAATAGCTATGCTGGTCAACAGCGTAAAATGTCGTAGAGTCACCAAAACAGCTGTAAATTTGTGACATTGCAACATATTTGGTATTGTAGCTCATGGTGTTTAATACTAACAAACAACAAAATGGCGCATTATCACCACCAACTGGACTGGAGTGTGGACTGGTAGGCTAACATCAGGAAGCTAACATTTAGTGTTTACTGGAAACCGGTGGTGGACGGGTCCAATGCACCGGACCTTCACACAGACAACTGGAGATTGATTCCAGTTGCTGATGCTGTACCCTTCATTTGAGAGTGTTTTAATGAACCCAGGAGGTTTCCCTAACCATGTGGTTGCTGTGCAAAACTTTTCACTGCCAAAAGACACTGCAATGTCACAATTGTTGAGAACATCAAAACAAGACACTGCAATGTCACAATTGTTGAGGCGTTATTGTGAGAGTAATATGTTTTGAGTTGTGGTCCAATGTAGCTGTTATACATTTTCCTGTAAGACTGGACTGTTACAGCTTATATAAAGTTAGTTACCAGGGCTGTTTGGAGTGATTAAACCCAAATGTTCAGGAGATCAAATCTGTACAAATAACACACATCAAAAATTCACTTCACTGTGAGTTTAAAGTATTATTCATCCCCTGAAACTGTTTGGTTTTTTTTTGCTGTAAATTGTGTTACAGCTTGTGATGCCATAATGATTTATTGTTTACATGCTGGCACTAGCAATGTTTTCTAGCTGATTTAACTGGTAAGTAGCTAACAACTTAGCTGGTGCAACCAGTCCTGGAAAGTTTCAGTTTATGTCTTTGCTGTCACCTTCTCTTTAGTCTTTTACCTTCGTATCTATTCTTCCTCCAAAGCAGAATTGCATCTCATGGCTAATCTTACTCAAGAGCAGTAATCATGAGTCACTTTTCTTCCGCCCTACTCATCCAGCTCCTACCACTCCAAAGAAAGTGATTAATTGTGCACCGGTGCACTGGCTGCAACACACTGTAGACCACTAAAAGCAAGAAAGGAAATAAAGAACATCAAAACTGTGTTTTCCCATCTCATCCCAGTCGCTACTGCCAACACTGCTTCTCTCTCTCTCTCTCACTGTCTCTCTCTCACACTGTCAGTATCTTTGCTCCCTCTTTTTCCCTCTGCTATGACTAGAGTGAAAGAAATCTAATTTGCCTTGAGACAAAGAGCCCTTTAGGTTTTTCAGTATACAAGAAGCTGCAACCAGGGAAAGTCAGGGAAGTCAAGGAACTAGATGTTAAGTTTGAAGTCTTAAGATTTCAAACCAGATCTCCTGGGACAAGATATTGAAGTGTCTAGCTGGATTTAGCCAACTGCATTATTAGACCTAGGTCACCAACTTTCCAACCAAACAATCTTAGACAAATCACTTGCTCTTCATGCTTTAAGATACAGTACATCTTGCACATTACATTTCTGGCAGTTTAAGTTCAATGCCCCACTAATAGTACAATCCCTCCCAGGGCCAATGATCAGAAAATAATCTTGTATTAACCTGCAATTTCATGTCCATGTTTAAACCACTCAGTATTTTATAAATCTCAAAGCTCAGCATGATCTTTATTAGAAGCATTAAGAATTCAAAATGAGGGTTTACACAGAGCTGTGTCAAAATCCACCTGTGATAGTTTTCAGTT
>NW_018127888.1:3250086-3292162 GCF_001952655.1 Monopterus albus | reverse complement strand
CTCAGCTTATGCAGTGATGTTCAGATTAGAGAGTACTGTGTTGTGTGTTTGTGACTGTGTCCAGTGTTTTGTCTGAGGATTCTACAGACCAGTCCACCTGGCTGTGTTTCGGAAGCCCTAACCTTAATTCGGAGCCCATTTTCAGTCCATTATGCCGGGCCACTGGGGAGGCCACGGCAAATTAGAACTATCTCTACTCCACTGACTTCATCATTAAAATTAAAATGGCAGTCACTGCACCCCACCTGTCACACACACTCACACATCGTGACCAGAGAGCACACACAAATACAGACAAATGTGTGAAGATGCGTGTACTGTACCACACACCCTGAAACACACATATACATTTCCACAAACTGACAACCCTTCAAAAGATACGCTTGTGCAAAAACGAACACCAATCATAAAACACTCAGACACACACACACACACAGAGCTGTTGAGGGGATTGTGAGTACCTTGTCACACTCAGTCAATTCCAGTATCACTCGCCCAGTGGGGCGGCGTATTAACTGCCACTGCATTTAGTCCTGTTTGGACCACTCTGTCGATGCACGTGTGTGCTGTCCCCGGATGTGTATGTGTGTTGGCCCCATTTACGCAGTGGGGAGTTACTTCTGATACCATGGCTAATGTAAGAAGTAAGAATGGCCAGTCATTTAGTTGATATAGCTTCACAGTCAGCCTGAGCACACACTGTGGTCCAAACAAGATCGATAAAGGAGAACAGAGGAGACCCACAGAGCGAGAAAAGAGGAGAGGAAGGGAATAGATGTACTAATATCGCAGCCTAAAATCCTTGCCTGTGGTAATCACAGCCGTAAAACCCGATAATTACACCGGTTCCTCTGTAAACAGGGCTGACTGAGGCAAGAGAACAGTGATGGTATGTGTGAGAGTGTGATGGCTGCCTGGAGGTGGAACGCGCATGCTTTGGTATACATTTTATATGCTTCCTTTCCTGGAAATGTGAGAGTAAATTTATTTAAAATAACAGGTTGTGCACTTATTCAAATGAGACTGAATGATTTCTATTCAAATGAGTTTGAATAAGTGCAGTGAACCAACCACATCCGTGTGTATGTGTGTTTGTGTATGCTCAGTGTGCCGTGTGTATGTGTGTTTGTGTATGCTCATGCCAGTGTGTTTAAATGTATATGAACAACCCTCTGTTGTTGCATCAGTGGAAGAGAGCGTGTGTGTGTGTGTGTGTGTGTGTGTGTTGGGGGGGTTGTAACACACTGTGACTTGTAAAGCCTTCAAGTTCTCACTAATGCTCAGCAAAAAGTGGCAAGGATGGCAGGAGCAGTGTCGGCATCAAACAACGAAGCAAGTGTTTTCCTCATGGTTCACAGAAAAGTCCAAAAGACAGGGAGAGTTGGAAAGAAGATAAACTGGAGAAGAAACAAAAGGAGGCAGTGGCAATGCACACAAAGCTGTGCACACTGCTGGAGCGGGAACTGACAGGCCATGAAGTCTGTGCAGTCTTCTCCACCTATACACTTCTAGACAATGAGAAAACACATGCATGACTGCAAACACATTAGACTGAGACTGAGTGAGAAAAAGCAATCTGACGTGAGATTTCATTCATTCGCCTAGTATGGGTGTGTCGGGATCAATATCAGCAGTATCAAAATACTGGTCAGAATAGACTGAAAAAAATCAATACCAAGGGATGATCAGTCTTAATTTCCAAGTAAATGTTGGAGTAAATAAGAACTGAGAATGCAGAGGCAAGTGGTTGCAGGACTTTTGAGTAACAGAACAAACATTTTCTTCTTTGTACTGCAGATCAATAAACACCATCCATTTGCACTTCGAAACAGTTCTTTCTCTCAAACACCCAGACATATAGAAGCATCTCCCTCAGCCCTGCACTCTACATGCCCACAGACAAAAGGCTTATATACAGTGTATATAGTACTGTATATGCAGTGACTTAATATTGTGTTTTAAATGTAATTTTAAATTGATAAAATTGGGTTTGGAAATCTCAGCAAATTTGTTTAAAATGAAAAACTGAATTCATCTTTTAAAAAAGTATGAACTATGTAGAATTACACCTTCAAGTCTGTAATAAAACTCTGCAAGCTTTTCACATCTGGACTTTGGCAGTTTATGTATTCTTCCTAACAGATCAAAATCAGGTCCGGACATTGTCCATCAGTGTCCTTTCACACATAATAGTCTGTGCCAGACACGTTCTCACCTACTAAAAATACTCTATTATGCGCGGGGTGATTCCTGGGTAGTGTGTAGGAGGCGGGACATGACACGGTTGTAATTTGGTCATAAACAATAGAGTCTTTTGCCAGTTTTTGAATTTGTCTGACAATTGAGGTGGCAGACCTTAGCGACAGAAGTTCTCAAATCCCGTCATGTCTCCAGATCGACATTTTCGCTGGCGTCTTCATTGTAAATGACTACATTCTTCTTCACCATTGAATGTTTATATTCTTATATTCCTTTCCTGTTTAGCACTAGTCACATGATGGAACGTCGTCAACATGCCCACTAGCTCGGTATGAATACTCCAGACTCTAACCCCTAATTTCCACTGGATGCAGTTGTGGTGCGTTTCGTCTGTTCTCTGTCCGGCTTCATCCCCCACCAAATGTGTCTGCGGAAACAGGTGGTTGTGGTGCTGATTTTACATGCAAGACATTGTTCTTTGTTTTTGAGCTTCTAGAGTAAGTAGGCTTTGTAGTTAAATGGTTTTTTATTGCTCTTATTTCCTACTAATGCTATAAACAAAGACTACAGTTAACAGTTACATTTGATTTCACAGTTACATCCTTATAAAATGGATCAAAGATTTGTGGCTGTGTTTCAGATATTAATCATACATTCATCCTAGACTGATCATTTCGTAGCCCATCTATGTTTCACATAGATATCTTTTGGGGAAAGCAGTATCTGATTGGTGTGTCCAACTTTGTCAGATGCGTCCCAGATGCAGCATCTGTTAAAAATAGGCTAGATATTTATCTGTAGCCAAGTGGACCGGACAGCCACATCTCGGAGAAAGAACGCAGCCGGACCCATTGGAATCGCAATCACCGACTAGACTGGCAGCGATCAGCTCTGCCGACCAGGTCTCAGATGGAATGCAGCACAGCCACAGCTGGTGGAAATTAGGGGTAAGCTGCGCTGTTCACACAAGAACTTGCTCAGACATCATACAAACTTTGTAGTTGGGAGCTGGAAGGCTACAGTATAGTCTGCCTAATATCTGGGCCAACTAACTCGGACATTTGCATTCTCACATCCGGGTAATTTCAGACTTGTGATGTGTTGTCTAAAAAAAAGTTAGAGACTTGTCCTGAAGCCACTCCACTGTTGTCTTGGCTTCGGGTCACTGGTATACTGACAGGGGACCGGTTGCTCCAGTGTCTCATGTCAAGTGCACCCTGGAGCAGGCTTTATTCAAAGACCTCTCTGGCTCTGGTATCTGGCTGCATTCGTCTTTCCCTCACAGCTGACCAGTCTCCCTGCTCCTGTACTGTAAAGGAGTAATTGTAGTAACCATCATCCAGTTATCCAGTCAATCACTAAAACAAGTATTGGCCACTCTGCTGAGCTCTGGCCACATAATGAAAAAACATTAGTCAGAGTAGTTTAATGTTGACTTCTGCCTGTAGGTCTGATTAAACACTGTTTAAGGGTGTGTGCCTTTGTGTTCACGGATTGTTTGTGAATTTGATAATGTGACTGAAAGACAGAGGGACAACAAATATATGTGCTTGTGCATGCTGTGCATTCACCTCTGCCTGTGCATGTCTATAAATCTTTTTACAATGCAGAGCAGAGACTGGCTGAGCAGGGGAAGGGATGATGAGGAAACAGCATGAAAAAAGAAAATGATGAAACAGTGCAGAGGTAAAAGAGAGAAGCTAGGTGTGACAGAGAGAGGGGGAAACCAAAGAGAGGTGAGGTGGTTGTGCTGTGATGGACCCATAAAGAAGAGGGAGCAGGACCTGACTGCAAACAGTGGAGCGGGACATCAACATCAACGCTGGCTGGAGCTGGGACACATGGCAAAATATTTTATCACACTTTTTCTCAGTTAATGTCAACATTTAATAACGTCAGTATTTCTCTTGAGCTTAACGTTTCCCTTTAGCCTAATATTTTAGTGGAACAAACATGGCACAAGTCTAAATAATTATATAAGCTAAAAATCTCTTCAAATAAATCATTATACAAAAAAAATTCACTCCTGTCAATGTACACCATGTGTTGTGCTGAAACAGCGTGAGCTAACATGTTTGTTAAGAGGAACAAAGCACACAGTAACATTGGGACTTCTTAAGAGGGTGGTTCTCTGGGAGCCTTAGATCTAGTTCCTAGGGATGGGTCTAATTGCTTGTGTCGAGACTTTATGTTAGCCTTACTGAATGGTGATGCTTCAAGTGGAGGAGACTGGGGATGGGGTCCAACAGTTTCTTTAACTTCATGACATTCACACTCACTTCACGCAATGATATAGAGGTGACAAAGGAGTCCTGAACATCTCCACCTCTCAGTTTCATTTATCACTGTGATTTATGCAAACTAGTGCAACACTTTCCAGGAAGGAGCATCTGAAAATGAGTGCCGTTAGCCCCATATTTAAAAATGTTTTGCAGCTTTTCACCCCACCTTCAAAGGCACCAGTTCGGATCAAATATAAACACTTTTGCTTGTAACACAAGATAAAAAGTAGTTATTTTTGAGTACAACCTGCCCTTTAGTCACTGACATTTTCTCTCTTGTAATACTGAAACATACTGTTTGAAAAAGCATAAATCTCTCCTCTGACCGCTTGTTCAATTTTGCTTTTTAGTGCAGAATGAGACCATTGTCGCTTGTAGCCAGTGGGTAGAAAACCCAACAATTGCAGGGATCACTGTAGCCAGGTGAACAGATAATGCAAAGAGCAACAGAAAAACTTTAACACAGTGTTGCACACACTGATTAACATGTCAAGCAAGATGGGACAACTGTATTTTTTTTGCTTGTGCCTTGGTCACTCACTGTCCCTTCAGTCTTATCCCCCACAATGATACAAATCTTAAATCTTGGAGACACTATGACTTAATTCGCCGTCCCAGCCTCTCTTCTGTTCTTTGTCTCATGATTACTCTATCTCCAGTAGCTAACAATAATTCCCCCCCAAGTCCAATAAACCTCACTCCTCTCATCTTTATCACGCTCTTCTTCCTCATCTGCCACTTCTCCACCTGACCATTAATTCAAACGTCACCTGGTTTCTTGTTTCTTCTCTTATTTCAGTCAGTAATCGTCTTTCTTTTCTGCATGCATGCTTTCATTGTCCCTCTTTTTGTTTTTCTCATTTTCTTCTCTAGTTTTTACTTCGTGTCTCTTTCTAGTCGAGTGGCAGCAGCACATTGCACAGAAGGTGAAATCTGGATAAGTCTCTCCCTTCGCCTGTCTCCACTTCTCAACCCCCGCTTTGCTGTCGTCTTTGCTTCCACCTTTCCATATCTGTCTTTTTCTATGTATCCTCCCATTTGTTTATTTCCTCACCTCTATTCACCTATTCTATCTCTGTCTCCCTCCTCGCGCTGAATCCTTCTCCCACTGTCCATCGCTTTTATTGCTCTCTACAGCTCATAAAACACAAAGAGAGAAGGGGAAAACTAAATCAAGAGGCAGAAATGTATTCAGAAGGGGATAACTTAATAAACAAATAAACAAAGGCTGTTTGGTGACTGTTAATAATCTTGCTCCACTGGTCAGCCAATGTCCCTGGTGTGATTAAGCAAACTGCCAATGGAAAGGGAAAAAACAGTAAGCACTCAATTTCCTGTTTGTCTCCCAGCTCCTGTCCAGTAATTGAATGTTTCTCCAGTTTCTCCAGGAAGTTCAGGGACAAGGCCTTGTGAAACTGGGCCAGCACCAAATGATAAAAACAGACAGTCGAATATTTATCAGAAGGCAGTAAAGTAGTCAAGTCATCCCAGAGATGGGGACTAAGAGTTTCTACAAAACTGGCAAATTTAATTACAGTTTTCAAATATTTTGTGCTAATGTTCAACATTTTTATGCCAAAATATGACAAGAATACTTGCTTCTTCCATCCATGACCCTCTGTAGTATCTTACTTTATGCAATGCAGTTACATTTGTTAATTTGTTATGCCATCATTTGGGCAATTTTCTCTCTGTAGACACATTAATGTGAACACATCTGGCAAAAAAAGCGATGCAAGAAGCCTTTGTGGTTACAAAAATAACCAGTTTGGTTTCAGCCCTTTTTTTTTTTAAAGAAACCATAACACACACATGTATCAATCGGTCATAGCAACTACAACAGATCAGCCTACTTAGTTTCAAGTACCTTAGATTCCCAGTTGTGATTATCCAATTTCAAATTTTCACTAAAAAACGAGAAGAGGGTTCTGCCCGTGCTCTGTAGATTTTTGAGGGCTGATGCCGATGTTTTTAATACTGGTGTTCAAAAAGTCTCTGAGAGCACAGACACTTAAACTCTGCACTGAAACCTGGCTCAGCTACAACAATACGTGCATACACACAATGTATAAGGCTGCCCATAGACAGTATCTGTTGTAATGAACATTTTAATTATAAATTTATAGTAAACTGGCACCTCTTCACCCACAGGCAGAGAACTGAGGTGAAGTAACACTGGCGCACCAGCAGGGTGAGGTGAAGTGGCTCTAAAGTGCTCTTCTGGCATGAGGTGGCACAAGGCCAGCCTGTTGTGCCATGAGTTATGCTGGCAATAGGCAAAGTTGGCATCCAGCTGTGTCCAGCTCAGTGCATCAGCCTCCTGCTGAGCAACAGGAAAAAGGGAAAGATGGTGTGAGGCCAAGTCAGGGGAGGTGGAGACAGAAAGACAGAGAGAGACAAACAATGTGATGCAAATGGAAATATATCTGTCAAGAAAAATGGATGTTATGCCTTTTTCTCGTCCTCTCATAACTAATATCTTTGGCCCATGTCATTAATCACTGGACCCTGATCATAACTTTCAACTCTTTTTAAACATAAAGACAGACAAAGAAAGAAAAAGTAGGTGACAGAATGACAGATAAGGAAAATAAAAGATGCTCAGTTCACTAGTGGCATAAAAAGTCTGCAACATGTGACAGATTACTGCTAATACAGTCTTTGACACTCACAGGTCGACACTATACTCACAACTCACATTACAGTTTTCATTGCTGCTAGTAAAGTATGTTCATATTGTTGCCTCATTGTCACAGACATCCACTTGTTGTGTGGGCCCCAGGGGTCCTGAGAGTAGCCCTGACTCCAGAGTTTATGCTAAGCTAACACAGCTGCCTTCTGGCTCTGGTTTTATGTTTAACAGAACATGAGTGCAGTATTGAGCTTCTCATCTAACAACAGAAATGTCAAAACAATTCATTTTAAAGTCTTAATCATTTCTGTGTATCAGCAGATTTTGCTTAAAGAGTGAGCATGCACCCGCATTCTGCTCTCCGACATGTAGGGGGCATGACCTTGTGGCTACACAGTATGTGAAGAGGAGGGTAAGGGGGCACTGACCAGAGCTCACTGTAGCACAGGACAGACAGGTGTAAGAACCTGCTACCGAGGACTTCCTTTAATCCACTGGAGAGACTAGGAGTCTGGTGGCGCTCTGGAAGTCCCTACAAACATGTTGATGTTGTTTTGAGAGAATCACGGTGTGGATAACTGTGTTGTACCTGAGCTAGTGGAGCTGTACAAGACACTCTCTGGTTTCTCATCTGGGTGAGTGTTACTAATGTAGCCCTGCTGTTTCTCATAGGTAAAGTTACTGTTCCTCAGTCCTAAATATATTATCAAGCTCTGAAAGCAGCAGACTTATCTGCATGCCTGTGTTGTGTGTTTACTACCTCTGCTAAGTAATAAATCTCGTTCATATACAACATAATTTTTTGGTTTCTTATAGAAAATAGACCTGAGTCTTGTCTTGTCATCACAGTTAGAGAAGGGCCTAACTGAACTTTCAAATCCAAACTGACAGAAACTAGTTAAATGTGACCAGAAAATATAGTTTTTACACACTAAATTAATTTTGTTGTCACCTTTACAGACAGTACATCAACAAAACCCTATGTGATTATGTGTAGTTAAACAAAATAGTGCGGAGCTTCCCTTTGAAATGCAACACCAAGTATTTACAAAAGCAAAGCTTTCTTGAAGGATGACTGCAGCGTCATCACATTCAGCCAACAAAAAGGAATCGAAGGATAGGTGTCTTTTGTATGTCCCTGCTCGTACAATATTTCACTCTCGTAAAACACCGCAGAAAACAGTTGTTCTGTAGTAGTTTTATTGTTGCTGCTACCTATACATGTGCACGCAGCATTCATTGCTGGTTTTCTATAGTGGGATTAATACCCAGCAGAGCAGAAAAGCTTTTCTTGTCCCAGAATTCCTTGACCTAAATAGGCCAATATGGACACACTCCATTTTTCTTCATTGAACGCCCCCTCTCCCTTGGCCTGTCATGCACAGTTAGCACTCGACTGACTCAAGGCTGGATCCTGCTAGGTTGAACTAGGCGGGAGCTACTGCCATTTCCACCAGTTTAGACTCCACTCACCTCAAATTCGACTGGCGCCACCAGTGCTGATCTAAGGAACGCTATTCACAGAAAAACCCTTACAGCTGACATGCACATGATTACACACACATACTAATAATTTACATTACATGCCAGAAGGTTAAAAAAACAAAAACTGAATCTATACATTCTGGCTGAACATGCAAAAAGAGGGGTGTATTTACTTTTTGTTGTACTGCCACCACTTGAAGTTGCAGACCTAGAAAAATGTGTCTGCCATCTGACCTGGCTCTGTGACCCTGCACTACACCATGATTTTACACAAGTCTAAAAAGAAAGAAAACACTGAACATAAGATTATAAGCCTCTCAGCTATAAATTGAATCCTTCTTCACCACACACATGCCTGGACAATGGTCAAAAGGTCACTGGATGGAAGGACTGCATGGCCAAAAACCAGATTACCCAAGTTGTCTGCAACGTTGACTCTACTGTTTAAAAATAACAATGTTGTGCAGTGAAAGGCAACAACTCTGGTTAGCAGTGATGTGCATGCAACACAGCTACAGAGCTGGGTCTTGTCTGAGCGGCACTGACAAAAGACCAAGCATAGTGTGTAGATACACTGTATCCTAGGCTACTAGCAGAGAAGCAATTGGTACCGTATTGAATTTGTAATTTACATTCAAGAAAAAGCTGCCCTGTGCTTTGATGTTCAAACACAATAACATTATAATCACATTATTACGACACAGCTGTAGCTGCTTTGAATTCTGGCCCACTTCTGCTGGTGAAGTAGCTCAGCTTTGATGAATCCTTTACAACTAAATAGCACCTGCAGTGAGAAACCTTTGCTCTTCAGGTGACTGGCATCAAAATCCTCAGCGTTTAATGCTGATGGTTTAATAAATTAATAACTGTTCAGCATTCAAACTCCGCTGTAACTCCACTGGAGATATTAGAGTTACTTAAAGACAGTTGGAGCAGTTATCTAATACACTAGCAACAACAAAATGGACACTGAAATGCACAGTGTATTATTGATAGCACTATAAAAGACAGTTTTTAAGTACATTTTGGAGTGGAGTTTAATTATGAGACCACATGAGGTTTCCATTATCCTGTTACACTGATTGTGGGGCAAATAAAACTAATATTGTCCCCCTTTCCCTTTGACACTAATAATATAGGACATGTTAACTAGGCGTATAGCTACACAGTACGGACCAAATTAACCAAGATAATCAAAATAATGCTAATTGTAAAAGCATGCTGTATCTTTTAATGTGGCATCAAGTCATGTTTTTATACAACAGGTCAAATGATTACCTACAAGATGCTGCTCATTTTGACAAACCCTGCTATGTGGAGGGTTTTAGCTACTTTTAGCTCATTGTTTTTGTTTTGTTTAGCCCACCACCAAATGACAGATAAAGTTGATGACTAGCAGGTAAACTTTACAGCTAAAGAGCGTGATATTTTTCACAAGTTAAAGACCAAAAAAGAGCTGGAACCAAAATGAATATGACACATACCATTATCAAATGGCAAAAACAGCTCCAAGTCCCTAAAAGATTATCCGGATCTGATTCAAATCAAGGATGTTAGGACACATTTTGTCTGAGTGCTCTTGTCTTGCATTTTGATTTGACAGCAGACGGTTTAGAGGCAGGCAGGAAACATAGGGAGAAAGCAGGAAGTATGACATGCATCAAATGTTCTTAGCTAAAGTATATCTGATTTGAGCTTCAAGCATGTCATATTATATACATGACACTTAGAACAGAATCACTGCCTATATCTCCTATTTGGAGCATCAGGATGCATAGTATTCTGATTACATGTCTGAATGATATAGACCACAACTGGAAATTTTGCCCTGACGTTATGTACCTAGGTCTGAGATGTTTTGTTCAGTATTTGCGTGTGAAAGCTCCTCATGCATTTAGTTTTCACAAGTGAGATGCAGACAGTGATACAAGACAGATGAGTAAAAGGCAAGAGGGGAAGTGTTGTGGGAAACAACTGAGAGAAGTAAAAAGTATGAGAGAGAAGCTGAATCCTCCCTCCCTCCGTTCACTGTGCGGCAGGGTAAGCGGTGCTGAAAAGCATAAATGGTTTTTACCTGCATGCAGCCTACAGTAACTGACTCCAATCTAAAGAGGGGGAAGAGCACACAGGCCTCAGCCCCCAAATCCCATTTAGCTCCAGGACCTGAGGCCTAACTTGCTGATAGGAAAAAAGTGAATAGCATCAGAAGGAGGGGGCGACGAGACGGAGGAGGCAAAAATGGAAGTGAAAAACGAGGGTAAAAGCGTGTTGGGTATGTGGTGGAGCTGAGCGCAACAGGGACAGAGAGAACGAATGGGAGAAAATTGTAGGAAAAAAATCAAAAAGGGAAGAAGGGAGGGAAGGAAAGGAAGGTGTGAAGGTAGACAAGACAGGGAGGAAGCAAGGAAGCGATAACTAGAGGGGGATTGTTGTGGATATATATTTTCAAGCTAGAATGGATTGAAAGAGTAAATAGAGGTTAAGGAGGGATAAATGGAGAGACAGCGGCTTGTTCAGGGGACAGACAGAGAGATGTGCACATTGTAAGTTGAACAATAGGAAGAAAGGGAGAGGAAAAGAATGAAGTGGAAAAGATCGGAGAGAATGTAGTGTGAAGAAAGAGTTGGGAAGTGGAGAATGGAGGAGAAGAAAGTGTTTGAGAAAAGACGGGAAGACTGAGGAGAATCTCTGGATGTAGGTGCATGTGTGAGAGAGAAGGAGGGAAGAAAATGTGTGTGAGATGCAGAGAGCGAGGGAAGCAAGTGTGACCGATTCGGCCGAGGCAACAGTAAAAGGTTGCTTTAATACAGTGGGTGGTGAGGAGATCGGTGCGAAGAAGCCTGAAGGATATACTCTGTTAGAGGAAAGGAAGACAGGATGAGGGGTTAGGGAGGTGGGCGACAGAGATCCAGAGTTGAAAAAGTGATGGAAAGGAGGAGAGGGAGTTTTCCCCAGGTTCTTCTTTGCATCTCCTCCTACTCCTCTCTTGTTTGAAACATGCCAAATCTTCCCTTTCTATTCATCTTTTCTCTTCATTTTACTACCCTTTCTGCCCTTAAATCCTCCTCCTCCTCCTCTTCTTCTCCTCTTTCTCCTTTTTTTGGCATTTTGCTTTTTCTGCTGCTGTCTGCATACTCATTGAAATGGGAAGAGAGACCTTGAAAGCAAGATGTCGTTTCAATAAAACAGGATGATCAAAGAGAAGAGAAAGAGCGACTGTGGTTTTTAACCACGTTACATCAATTTATAACCACAAGAGACCACATGCCAGTAGAGCACTTAAACTTCTTCTCCCCCTTCCACCACTTATATCACACCACCCCTATCTGTCACTACTGGTGACTCTGTCTGCAAATATCAGAAACAAAACGCAAAGATCGCCATCAAAGGTGGTGGCCTTTTGCACTCTATTCACTTCCTCTTCATCTCCCTTTTCCTCCTCCTCCTCATGTCTGGACTGGCCTTGACCCAGTGCCCAGGTACAAGCACTGGATGTATTTGCAGGCCAGATGGGAGTTGGAAGACAAACTACCCAATACAAGCTGGGAGCAGATAAAGATGGAGAGGGGAATGCACGGCAGGAGGGGAAGGGGGCTGGAAAAAAGGAAGGAGCGGGGGTGGTTTCAGAGAGGGGCATAGTTCCAAAGGGACTTGAGGCAAATTGTGCCAGGGCATTGATTTGCAATTCCAATGAAGTCTGCTTACAGTGAATTACACACCAGCGCACTCGGGCTTAAGTGTGCATAAATAATCACAACCAGCTCGGTCCCATAATGGATGGTCCTGCTGTAACAAAGTTAGTGAGGCTGTCGGCCACAGAACAACATAAACATTAAAGCCATTATGAAGGTGCCAGAGCGGATTAAGATTGCATGAAGGGGGTCCTGACACAGTTTAGCTTTGTTACCATGGCCATGAAAAGGCCACAGGATTTCTGTCTGTCCCTTGATGTAGATTTTTACTCTGAAATGATTCATCTCGGGAGCAAGCGTGTGACTTCATTGACAACTACTGTATCTAGGACAAAATCCCAGGATTTCTAAGCATCTAAAATACACTCACCAGCCACTTTATTAGGTACACCTGTACAACATGACACTTCTCATGTATGTAGCTGGAACATTTTGAGTTTCATAAACACAGATGTTAAGGCGGAGGTGATGCACTGAATTATGTACCTAATAAAGTGGCCTGTGAGTGTAGATTATTAGACAGTACAGTGTCACGTTGCACACGCAGTGGATTCCCTCCCACAGTGCAAAGACATGAAAGCCAACTAGCAATTATAAATTACCTCCAAGTGTTTTCAAATGAATGTATTTGATATACAGTAGCGAACACAATACAAAACGTTGACGTGACGAGTCTGGTGAATAGAAAAAAAGCTGTATAAAGACTTTTGTCTCCAGAGGGAGTTGAGTCTGATAAATGTCTTCAAGTGATGCAACTTGAATCTGAATACTACAAGTCTGGAAATGAAAAAAAAAACCCTGAGGTTGTGGAGTTAGAAAGGAATGAGCTCACCAGAGCTCTGTAGTCTGCTCCTCATCTCTGCTTGAGGCACGCAGCTTGTGGCTGCATTACCCACTACTAGCATACCACACCCAAATCTCTGAGTTACATTGTAGACTCTGCATTTTTGTTTGGGGCTTTTTACTTTTTGAGAGTTGAAAGTCTAGAAAGAGACAGGAAATAAGGGCTGAGAGAGAGAGAGGGAGAGAGGTGTGACATGCAGCAAACGTCGTGGGATGCACCAATACCATATCAGGTATCAGGTCCGATACTGCTCTCTAGTACTTTTACTCACAGCAGTAGCAAAAGTTCTCTCGTGCTATGCACCAATGCCACTTAAAAACAACACTCACGCTGTCTGAACAGGTTCTTAGAGGTAACAAAATTACATCCAACTCTGAGCTCTGATTCTCTGCTCTGCTGTGTGTGTCTATGAGCGCCCCTCCCTCCCTGGCTCTCACAGACATGACATCGCATTTTACAGAGACCTCAACGTCCGATATGTGCAACAAAATTCAACAGTAATGAAGACAGTAAATCATCAACACCTGTTAAACAAGTGGAACACAACAACAAACCTGCAGAAATGATGTAAGAACGACAACAATCCTTTTAAAAATGTGTGAATCTACATGTGGATCCAGATCTGCACTACACTAAAACAAAAACTCTCACTTGTCTTTGGCCTTGCCAAAGGCGTTTTAGGAATTTGATTTTCACTGAAAAAAACAACTTTTAAAAGATGCAAAATACTTTTCACCTTGATTTTATATCCATAAACCTTTAAATTAAAAACTGTTGCCCCATCGCAGAGCTCCGCAGATTTTCAACAAAACATGAAGAGAAAAACTGGGAAAATGCAAAATGATCTGGTGATTATGCTCGAGTCCCACTAAATCTAAAATATAATAAATGAGTAAATGACTGTTTTTCCAATACAGGGGGGTTCAAAAGAAAAGGTTGTTCAAATTTTCTACCAAGGACACTTCTTATTACAATTTCTCCCACTTCCTTAGTTGTCAAAGTAAACAACATGTCAGTTTTTATTTCTCAGTTTGTCCTTCAACAGCTACATGTATGTCCTAACTTTCCATTAATGACCATTAAAATATCTTTACAACTAAATATATACAGTTTAAGATCTCTTGGTAACTAAAGAAGTAAAAATAAATAACAGCAGAAGCCCTCTTCACATGTTAATGCCAACAAGACGATGTCCAACAGTTTAAACACCTGTCATTTCACAGCCTCCTCTCACCTACAGTAAGCACTTTTTCAGATAAAGCATTTAGGAATACTGTAGTTGTGGGACTGTGTTGGCTAAGTGCTGCAGTCAGCCAGTGCCTTAGCTCACACTGTTAATGTGAGTGTAATCTCCTCTATTCACAGCAGCGTTGCATCCGAGCAGGTGTGTGTTGTTAACGGGCCCCTATGGAGTGCGAGCCAAAGATTAGTGTGGTGAAGGCTTGTTGCACACAAAGACAACACGGCAGCCAGACGCCAGACCGAGTGGCTTTGTACATGTCTATGAGATACCTGGCCAACAGCAGGGATGAGTAAAAAATAGAGAAAGACAGGGAATGATCCACTGTGAAAAGCAGAGGAGGAAAAAGAAATACACAAGAATGAAGAGGGGAATGAAAAGCGAGTGGAGGAGGTTGGCAGGTGAGAAAAATATTGGATATTGGTGCTGTTGTGTTGGTAGTGTTACCACTGCCTGGGCATTTCCTCTACTCTAAAGTGAAAGAGAGAATAGAGGGAGGAAAAGAAGGATGGAAGGAATGTAAAGACAGATGGAGAGAGCAGTGACGGATGGCTGGTGAATGGATGGATAGCGCTAAACAACACCATCAGTCAACAAATTAACGGCCCGTGATGAGCCAGAGTGTTAACACAGGACTTGTTTGCTGCTGCCGCTGCCAACAATCAGCTCAGCCATGTTTGTTTGTGTCAAGGAGTGGACACTGATGAGAGGACAGTGAGAGGGAGGACAGATTAAAACAACAGGTGATAAACTGCAGTCTTTTGGTTCCGTTTCTGACTGGGAGTGGTAGAACACCTGATGGCTACTACAGTAGTTACTTTAAAGAGTAACTTTACATCAAGCTGTCCTTCCTGCATGGTCAAAATTTTCAGGCATTTCACTCTTATTTTTTTCATTAACAGTGGACCAAACGACTAGATGTAATATAAAATGAATCCCTTACAGTGACAAACCCACAGAGAATTAATGCATTTCCTTTATAAATGTTTACTTTTGGTTTTCTGCGTGTATGAGGGAGTTGAAAATCAAAGCAGGACAGTCCGCGTTAACCTCGGAGGTGATGCTTGGTGATGGTTAAGGGAAGTATGGGGTATAAAGCTCATTAGGTTCGATAGTGAAAATGCAGCATATGAGAGATTTTGGAACAACATGTTAGTCAGCGCTCTCCACCACCATCAATGAACCACCAAATGAGGGAATATCACTTAGAAGTAAGGTGTTCCTCCCTCCAGTTGAGCTCAGAGACTTGAGTGCCAAGGTGCACTGAAGCTGTTCTGGAGGAACGTGGTGGCCCAACACCTTATTAAGACACTTTATGTTGGTTTTCCTTAATTGGTCCCTCATCTGATCAGTATAAAAAAACTTAAAGTCAAATATATTAAGAGTGCACGTGAGAGAACATGTGTTTTGTAATCTAGGTGAACCAGTTCTTCTGAAAAATATTAATACCAGCACTGGTGTGAGAACATTTGCAATGCTCAATCCTCTCATACTGAAAATCACTAAACTATAAAAACCTTGTAATTTGTAAAGAGATACAGGGATTTAGAAACGGCAGGAAACATGCTTTCATTTTTCCTTTCAGTTTGTAAAGTAGATAAGCCTCCCACTTCTGGCTGTGGTAGTTCTCTGTGATCTGCACTGGCAACAGGTTACTTAAGGATAGTGTTTTTCCAGTGTGAGCCTCCATAAGTCCCTCTAATTGTCTCTCTTCATCCTCTGCCTCAGATTGTGCCATTAAGCCAGCCGCCGACAGCTGATTAATATACTGCGTGTGTCAGACTAAATTGATTCATTGAAGTAAATGATTTGATGAAGGGTCAGTCCACATCTCCCAGGACTAATTTGAAGCTAATGGCAAATGACAACAGGATCAAGCTAAACACAAAGGCAGCTGGCATGTTCAAGGTCAGAGGAGTGAGTGGATGTACAGTTAAAAGACAAAAAAAGTTGTGGACTGCATTCAGAAAGGTGAGTTCCACACTTAGGGAATCAGTTATGCAGACAAAAGGAATCACAGCTGATGAAAACAAAGATCCTGCACAATAGTGTTTTTAAAGTGTTGGTTCATCCAAATGAAAAATGCCCATCACAAGTTCCGAGAGGCCATGGCGATGTCTTCAAATGTCCTCTTTGGTCCAACCAATTCAAAATGCTAACATACTCAGTTTATTGTTGCAGAAGAAAAGCTTTACATTTTAGATGCTGGAACTAGTTACTTTTTTGCTCTTTCCCCCTGCAAATTAAAATTTAATTAATTTCAATGAGCATGCAATGAACCCCCGTATCAAAACCAGTAATGCATTAGTTTATCTCTATGGTTCCCAGACCCAAATCTACTGTTACCTACAGGACAGGTACATCTTTAAAAACTGGTGACAGATATACAGTTCAACTTTTTTTTTTGGCTGAGTACTGCTTTAAAACAGCAGTTTTTAATCAGGAAGGAAACACTTTGACACAATACCTGTTTTTCAGTCAATTTCTAGCATTTTCCCCACTTATGAATAACTACTATTGGTACTCAATAAAAGCTTTGTCTCCTTTGTCGGTGTGATTGATTTGATCAACCGAAAATGATACAAATTGTACATAGTAATTTTCAGAGCCTGTGGTAGTAATGCCTCTATAGAAAATCAATACCCGCGCTCCATCTGCAGTTTGAGCCACAGTAATGTGATGTCATATGCAAACCTTATTTTTTCTTTTGTGGAATAAATAAAGAATAAATTATACATGCAGTACACATCTGGTTTTACATGCACACACAGTACTGAGGAGAACTTCATCCAGGTCATCGTAAAGCTGAAAAAATGTAGGAAAAAAACAACTGGACTACGTTTTTTAGGGCAAAAACGTTTCACCTCTCATCCAAGAGGCTTCATCAGTTCTGCCTGACTGGCGTTGAGCCGGAGATATTTATCCCCCTCGATGGTGTTTCAGTCCTTTGACCCCCAACAATGTCCCCTAATGACTGAGTCATTATATCCCAGTATCGGTGAGAGTCGTTACCTGTCTCTGAACCCTCACCTGTGGACCGACGCCTATTGTCCTGGTGGGCTAAATAAGTTTATAGAATATTCCACCAACACCATTCTGGAAGATTCCACAATCCACACATTAACTGGTAACAGGTGAGGGTATGATGATTGTGTAAAAAAGGAGCATCCACCAGAGACTCAGTCCTTGCGATGATGGATGGGTTGTGGCTCACCACTTTGTGCTCAACTACATAAGAGAATTGTCAGTCAGTTCAAAAGGAATGTTTCTCAAAGCAAGATTGCAAAAAAAAATATGCCTTTCACCATCTACAGTACATAATACTGTGAAAAGATTCAGGGAATCCAGGGAAATATCAGTGCTTAAAGGCCAAGGGTGGAAACCACTGTTGAATTTGTTTGACCTCACGAGGTTCTGCGTAAAAAAATGTCATGTTGCTGTGATGAATACAGCCACATGGGCTTTGGAGGACTTTGGAAAACTGCTGTCACTTAACACAGTCTGCTGCTGCATCCAGAAATGTAGCCTGAAACTCTGCTACGTAAGGAGGAAGCCATAAATCAATTCTGTGCAGAGAGGCTGTGGAGTTCTCTGGATCGAGCTCATCTCAGATTGACCGAAAGACAGTGGAGACATGTTCTGTGGCCAGACGAGTCCATGCTTCAGCCTGTTTTCAGGAAGAATGGACGTCGGGTTCCCCGTGCCAAAGATGACAAAGCCCAGACTGTTATCAGTGAAAGGTGCAGGAGCCAGCATCTGCGATGTTGGGGAGTTGCATCAGTGCCCACAGCACCGGTGAGCTGCAATTTTAGACACATGCTGCCATCAAGGCAAAATCTTTTACCAGGAAGTCTATGGATATTTGTTGGCAGGGCGCTGCCAGGCCTCATTCTGCATATGCTACAACAGTTTGTCTTCGTAGACACAGAACAATCCCACCCGGCAGGTGGAACTGAGATGTGCTCGACTGGCCTCTTGCAGTCCATATCTGTCTCCTACTTAGAAAGTATGGCGCATCATGAAGAGAAGAATCAAACAGTGACCATGGATTGTTGAGCAGTGTGATGTTTAGTCAGATCGCTCCCCAGTGGTTAGCCCAGTATGTGCTAGAGTTAATGTCATAATCATCAATGCCAGCCTGCCCTCCATGGAGGACCTGTATACCTCACAGGTCAAACGAAGGGCAGAGAAGATTTCTGCAGACCCATCACAGCCTGGACACAAACTGTCTAAACTCCTCCCCTCTGGATGGTGTTACAGGTCACTGTATGCCACAACAATCAGACACAAGGACAGTTTCTTCCCCCAGGCCATGACTCCAATGAACACTTAACCCATGACTGTATAACAGAATGACAACCTTCAGTGCAGTACCTTGTAAATATACTTTTGTATATATCTGAAAAACACCATCCTGTGTGTGTATATATATATATATATATATATACACACATACACATACACATACACACACATATACGGTATATAAAATTACAGGGCACTGTTCCTTTAATATTTCTTATACATGGCATAGCCAGGGGCGGCTGTGGCTCAGGAGGTAGAGCGGGTCGTTTCCTAACCGGAGGATTAGCGGTTCGATTCCCAGCTTG
Organism: Monopterus albus; assembly: GCF_001952655.1. Taxonomy (NCBI): domain Eukaryota; kingdom Metazoa; phylum Chordata; class Actinopteri; order Synbranchiformes; family Synbranchidae; genus Monopterus; species Monopterus albus. The sequence goes on along the minus strand of NW_018127888.1, from coordinate 3,273,178 downwards.
TCCAGTCAACATGTTGAGGTGTCCTTGAGCAAGACACTCTACCCCCAGTTGCTCCCAGCGATGTCACCGGTGTGTGAATGCGTGAGTGCTTGGGAGTGCGAATGGGTGAATGGCCGAATAATGTGAAAGCGCTTTGAGTGTGCTGCAAAAGCACAGAAAGGTGCTACACAAGTATAAGACCATTTAGTATACAGTACATTCTTTATAAAAGCAAAAAAAGCCATTTTCTTGTACACTGTCAAACGTTTACGTCAAGGCTGCAATTTTGGTGAGTCAGGAAAGCTTTTAGCCACATCTGGATTCTGGGCGAAGTGGGATTTTCAGATTTTCAATTCATAACTGATGCACTTTTTTTTCCCACTGACACAAACGCAAAGAGCTCCAAAATGGAGACAAAAACAAAATGTATGAAGGAGAAAATGTGACAACCTCTAAATTAAAGTGATTTGGGGACTAGTGTATAAAGACACATTTAACCTGCAAAAGCCTTCCATTTTTCCAGCCTGTAGCCCTGTGTCGCTCTCTCGCTCCCCCACTGAGCCGTAACTTTCATGTTTTCGAGTGTAGCTCGGCAGCTCTGCACAGGAGGCCTGAGTGTATGGCCCAAACCGTGGCAGGGGGAAACAACATCAACCAAATGACTGAATAATTGAATGACCAAATGAAACAGCCTGCACTGCCGAGCGGATCAATAGACTCCACCAATTCCATTAGGTATTCGTTCCTACCCCCCCCACTCATCTCCAATTTCTCTCCTGCTTCCTTTCTTTCCCCCGTCTTCTTTTTCTCTCTCCCACTAGTCTCTGATGCTCTTTCCATCACTTTCTTTTTCCTATTGTCTATCCTTCTTGCTTTCTTTCCCTCTGTCCTCCCATCACTCCCATTCTCTCTTTCTCCCCGTCCCCTCTCGGTTCCAGTCTGTCTTGTTTCCATCTCCCACTCTCTATAAAATCCTTTTGACTCTCCCGTCTACATCTCCAGTGCCAGTTCTTGTCTCCCTCCATTCTTTTGTTTCATCTCACAGTGCAAACGCGGACAGGTTTTCTCTTGTTTTCTATATGTAGTCTGCTTTCATGAAGGGTATGACAAACCAATAAATCAAGTCAATATTAGACCTTTATTAACAATAGATGTTGCCAAGTCTGTGTTGTCGACCCCATGATGAATATGATGCAGTTTGATTGATGATTCATTTATTGTAGAGCTGAAAAATAGTTGCGTGTGTATGTAGAAGTCCTTAACTTGAACTAACTCTGTTGTGGCAGCATCAGAAACCAATACCTAGCCTCTGAGGAAAAAACAGTAAACTGGTACGATATTGGCAATCAGCACATAAAAAACCTCTACTGTAGCAAAGCAGCTTCAGTTCAGAGGTATTGATACCAGCCTTCACTGCCATCCACAGTCACTCTGCCAATATAAGCCTGATATCAGACTTTATGGACTCAACATCTCTTTAAAACTAGTTCCAGTATTTATTCACTTTCTGAATTCTCCCTTGAGAACATTTCCCCATGCTCTCCTCTTTCCCATCACAATCCAGCCCTGTAAATATGTGTTGGGTCCGCATCAGAGATCCCGTCTCGGGGGACGGTGGCGTAACAACCGAGGCAGAAAGACACAGTTGGATTTCACAAAAGAGGTCAACAGGTAAACGCAGAGGAGGGAAGAGAAATGGGAAATGGATGAGCAGTGGTGCTTTTCTGTGCTGCCACTCCGAGTGTGTAACCTCAGTCAAGCCTCATGAACACCTTCATGTTTCTACCTCATCAAATGAATAGTGGCCACTCAAGCAAAGCATCCCTCTGCCTTTTCACAGTACAGCATGTAAGAGTTTGGTACTGGGATTAAATATGTTTACAATCCCAAATCGGAAAAAGTTGGGATGTATGTAAAATCAAAATTAAAACTGAAAACAGTGAAGTGTAAATCATCTGTGTCCTGTGTTACACTGAAACCAATACAGCAGCACATTATTTGATATATTTCATTAATTTTATTCAAAATAAACACTCACTTCAATTCTGATGCCTGCAACACATTCCAAAATAAGTTGGGACAGTAAACCATTTACCACGGTGTGATGTTGCCATTCTTCCTCACAACACTTAAAAGACGCTTAGGGACTGAGGACACCAAGTGATTAAGTGTGTCAGGTGTAATTTTGTCTCATTGTTCCTGCAAACAAGTCTTTATGTACACAACAGTCCTGGGTTGTCGTTGACACAATTTGAGTTTCAAAATGTGGCACACATTCTCTACTGGGGACAGGTCGGCACTGCAGGCGGCCAGTCCAGCACTCGCACCCTTTTCCTCCACAGCAGTGTCTTGGTAATGTGCAGTATGAGGTTTTGCGTTGTCTTGTTGAAATATGTATAGTTGTCCCTGGAAAAGATGTTGTCTTGAAGGCAGCATATGTGGCTCCAAAATCTCTATGTACTGTTCAGCATTAATGGACCCTATTGCTGAGGCATCTGATTAGATCCAGGTGCCTGATATTGAGCTGAAGGTGAACATGGTAGTACATTAGCAACCTGAGCCGGACGTGATCCTGCTGGTCCTTGCACCTGCTGATAAAGAGCCGGGCAGTTTCGTGCCCAGTGTCTTTTCTTGTGACAAATCAGATATCTGTTATCTCTCACAAGAGTTCTCCTGTTTGCCCTGGAGCCTTGACCACGTGCTCGTGGTCTGCCACGATTCTGAAAGCCACTACTCACGGGTTGTGAATTCCATGAGTAGGACTGAGGCTGTCCAGGTACAGGTGCTTGTGCGTTGTGTAAAAAAACAGAAGGCTGTGCATACTGCTGTGTAGCACTCGCATACATCTGCTTATCTGCAGCTTTCTGTTGGTTCACTTTATCTCTCATCTCTTTAAGCTGTGCTTTTGTCAGCTTGCTTGTAAGGAGGAGAGTTCATTCTCATCTTTCGCCTTAGCTTCTTTGTCACTATCAATATACTGAATGATGTAACCTGACCACTGCTCGAAGCGGAGAGCATTTAAGCCTATCACCTGTTTCAACAGCTGCTGTTTTAATGTCTGAAGAAGGTTGCTCTTAAAGGGCTCGGCCTTTCCTGTAAACAGGGAGTTAAGACTTGTGTCTAGGTTTAAACTAAGAATTATATTTGGTTTGTTTGGGTAAGTATGTCAGATGTGTATCTTTAGTGTTTCTTTTTTAATTAAAGCTGTATTTCTCACAAAAGCAGGCCTTTTGTCTCCAGTTTTTTTTGTTTTCCTTAACCTTTTCTTGCCAAGTCTATACTTATTTTTGTACGTTTCGTCCAGTACTGTGTATGTACTGTGTTGCAGTGGCTCTACACAAATGTCCAAGGGGAATCATAAGAACTGTACAAAATGTCAGGTGCACCCAGCAGCCTACCCGTACAGTACTTGTCGATCTAGTTCATTGTGGACCAGAGTAGTAAACTGACTGATATTGCCAACCCAGGTCACACTGCTAATGTAGAGTTTAAAACTATGCAGCTACAATTGAATTTATTACCTCAAGCAGCTAACATTGGATGGAAGTTACGTTTTTATTTGTGTGTTTAGCGGGGTATCTCAAACACTTACTGTATGACTGAACCAGACACAGACATAGGGGGATATTTATCAAGGTTTTGCAGCTCATTTTATGGCACTAAACAGCGAAACTGCATGTGTTCTTATTAATTCAAAAATATTACTGGCATTTTATCTGACTGTGAACAGGTTATTGAGGCAATGGCAAAGTCGCTCTCTCCAACCAAAATGTTGAGATATTCACCGCACTCGAGTCTCCTAATAAATGGAGGTCTACAGTAGTGGTGGTTGCCACTTCTACTCAACATCCTGTTGAGGAAAATCACTCTGTGTGTCGGCATAGCAACAGAGCTGGATGCCTTAGTCACCTGGACACAGCTAAAACACTCAGTACCTCCCATTCCGGATAAACATCCAGTGTGTGTGATGGTCTGTCTGTTGTTCTGCCCACAACTTTGTTAAAACCTTGAACGCTTGAAAATATGTTTTCTCATCCCATCTGCTGAGATGAATGACAGCTTGGTGATGGTTCACATGGGCAATGTCACTAAGTGCGTTGCTAAGGAAACTGTAGGTGTTTTTAGCAATAAAAAAAAACCCAAACAAACAAACAACAAAAATGGATTTTAGAGATCTGAGAATCAAGACTGAAAATTGGGAGAGGATGCAGCTCAGTATGCAGCTGTCATTCAGAATGAGGACACATAATGAACAATGTCTGTCTGTCTAATCTCCCGTCTAGACACACACTCTCTTACTGAGCATTGTTTCCACCCACAGCTGCTCCATCACGATGTTTTGCCTCTCTCTGTATCTTTGTATGCATGTCCAGTGACAGGGATGAAACCTGCCTGTGCTGTGTCATCACATATGCCAGTTTACAACAGCATTCCTGTAACACAATACATGCTATGAAAACAATAAATATACTTTATGATTCACAGCAGTGAGCTGTTTGTGAAGAACAGAGTGATGCTGGCAGCCACAGTGTTGTGTAAATAAGAGTACAGTAAGTCATCTCTCACTAACAACAATAAAAGCAGTAAGAAAAGGAAAGGAAAGATAAACATGAACAAGCAAGGCCTGTTCAACACAAGGAATGCCAGTATTATGTTTTTACATCTAAGGAACATTTCCATCTGAAAGAGAGGAAGATCCTGAGAAGTGATAACAATACTTTGCACGATGGCAGAGTCTGCAAGACTTTCCTTGCTAACAAGCTCCTGGTGCAAAAATATCCAACAGTGTTGTTCAGGCAGCCCATCAACATGACTGACAAGATCCAAGGTGTGAACTGCTGGGGGAGGAGAGCCTAACAATATACCTATGAAGGTTCGGGTCACTCAGATATAAAAGCATATTTTCTCTCTTACTATTTCTTGTATACAGTCATACAGACTGTTTTATTTGGCTTGAGATCTGTCTCAAAGTGACTGGCTGTTAGTATTAGTCAATAACTATATTTTTTCTAATTGGCTGAGCTACTGAAAGAATGCTTTTTTTTAAATTTAAGATTTATTTTTGAGGAGTAATTTTTGGATCTACTTTGGCTAATCCGACAATGATCACCTGTGGAGAATGAGACCAGGCAAAGTTTACTTAGGCATGAAATGTGTAGGTAACATGAGTAGTAGTACAGTAGCATTGGTACAGTTTATGGCCTCACATTATTTCCAGACTAATGTGAACGTACAGTCCCACTCCATCATATTGACTGCTGCTCTAGTTCTCCTTTGTGCTGATATCACAAGACAGCTTTTGCCTTGGTAAGAAATATCATCACGTTTTATTATTGTACAGTTTCCACTAACTGGTCAACACTAACACTACAATCAGAATAATTCAACACAAAAGTACAAAGTTGAAATGCTAAGATTAGGTTGCTAATAATGCCAATATATACATGTTAGCTAGCTATAGTACTCTAGCAGGAAGAAAGCCACATATGGGGCAAATTTAGTCTTTTTGATGCTTTTAATGCTCTCCATCTCGGACATGCCAAACCGATGTTAACCCTGGTTTCGTCCCATTCATTGCTGCGCTCTTTCTGTGTACAGAACACGGCCTCTTGGGTCTAACAGGTCCGCTCCCACTCTGGGTTGTACCTGCACAGGGAGCCTCCACAGTTTGCCTTTCAAATGAGCCATACTGGTTTGAAAAACGCATCTCATAACCTCGGATCAGCGGGGGCGTGGAAGACATGCGGTGTGGGTTTTAACGACAGCGGCCAGAGAGGGCTTGAAATAAACTCAGGGCCTTGAAGATAGCAGAATAGGGTAGGGTGGGGGGTACAGGTTAGTACAACAGGAAGAAGAAACTTCCAGCCAATTTTTTTATTTGATTTATCCAATTTTGTACTAAATTTTAGTTAATGCAGCTTTAAGGTTAGGGAACACCGTGGCCACTGAAACCAAGAAAACATCTTTGAACAGCAGCACAAAACAGCTCACTGTGGGGGGGTGGGGGATGTTCTGAACATCCAAAGTAAGGAAGACATTTCTTTTTCTGTGAAATACATCGATGCTGAACAAATGGCACAATATCCATATAGAGCTTAGTTTTCAGAAAGAGCTGAAAAATGTAAATTATTCTTAATGACTTATTACAACTTGACTTTTAGGATTAGGTTAGCCTGAGGTTAATGAAAGTTCATTCTTAGACATTGGGGACCAAATGCAATCAATAAAGAGGTCTCACATGAAGACATCTGAGAGCATCAATGCTACATGCTGAAAATCAGTATGATAATCAGTATGCTGACTACAGCATATCATCTACCCGCAAAGCACCGCATGAGTGCACAAACCTGTCCACTGACATACATCTGTATTCAACCTCTGCTCCTTTGCGTCCATGTTCAAGCCTCTGGTATGTAAAGCCCTAATTGCAACCCCGGCAGAGTGAGAAAGACAGTCATCGAACCAGTCAGCCGGTCAGCAGGGGGAGCACTGCTCCTCTGCGACATTGATTTATTGGACAATTTCACAGCAGTGTCCGCAGTAAAGGGACAGGATAAATGGCTGACCCCTCAGTGACTGAGCCAGCTCCTGGAGAAAAGCAGAACTGGTTGCACTGTGCATGTGTGTGTTTATCGTGCGTGTGTCGGTTTTATTTCTGTTTCTCCCTCTTTCATTGCCTCTCCACTTCCTCCCATTTCACCCGCCAACACACACTAACTCTATATCTCTTCTTTTCCCCCTCATCCAATATCCTATTATGACTAATTTACTCTCAGCCTGTGTCATTCAGCCTGTGTCTGTCCTCTTGCCCTCCGAGTTTCTACTTTGTTTCTCTTTCCCAGCACACAGTTAGTCTGTATGTATACCTCTGTATGTCCTTCCTCTCCTATATCATTTTCATCTTTCCTCCCTGTATGTTGTTTTTGCAAGTAGCCCTGCCTAAAGGATATCTTCACTGTATATGTGTGTTCGTTTCTGTTTTTATCTAGTGCATCAGATATGCAGGGACACATTCACGTCAAAGCAACAGTCAACCTGGAACTTTTTATAGCTTCCAGCACTATTTGGAAATAAGTTAGTTACTCTCTGTATCAGCACTAGCACTGGTGAAAGTTAAACACAGGCTACACTGATAAATGCCTTTAAATGCTGCAGTTTACACTTTTGGATCAAAGTCACTGACATACACTTTTTGTTTTTTTTGTGTTCATCTTCAAAATATTAAACATTAATTTTTCCCCAAATTGTGCAGAGAACCTCTGTAACAACAAGTAGACCATTTGACCACAACTGTAAATCTATTCCACTGAAACCACAATAATATTTTTGCAGTATCCTTCCTTGTTTTTTTCCTCTAAACTTAAATATTTTGAGAGAATAACACAAAGGCCAACGCCCTCAGCATCTTCTCCTGATTGTTGCTGTTTCTGGTTAAAACAACAACCAGCAGGGTCGTACCAGCTGTCGCTAACTAACCTTAACTCCAGGACTTAAACTGATGACAGGCAGAGATGTAGCGCTATTTGATGAAGTACCAGAGCACACCTACAACACATGTGCGTGCACGCACAATTAAGTTGGAGCCTGTTTCAAGAGCCATGTAAACACTTTTCCTTCAGTGGTAACAGTAATTTCCCCACACAATCAAATGTTAGACTGACTTTATTCTCTGGTGTGGCAGAAGCAGCCATTTGTCACAGGGTGGATGTTACAGTCATAGAAAATCTTATTACTAGGGGGTAATCTCCAGGGGGAACAGGTCCCACCCAAAATATTTGGGACAGGCCTATTGAATATATTATCCCAAACAATCATATGATGCTGTATGACAATTTCCTAGCTATGCTGAGTGATAATAGTCCAACCAAAACGCGTCGTCAAAGCCAGTTCTTTGACTTTCAGTACTTACCACCTGCTCCCAGAGACCCTGGAGAACGTCTTCAGGTCTGTGTCGTTCTCCTACAGCCCGGTTCCCCTGCTCCGGTTTGCTGCCACCATACACCAGTAATCCACATGGATTTTATCTGTTTGTACCTCACAAATGGCCAAATGAACAGTTACAGCTGGAAATCTGCATTTTGTGTTTCTCAGATGATCAAAAGTAAAACTATAGTACATGTCCATGTTACTGCTGTAAATACCCTCTCAACAGCACAAGAAAATGATGACCATATCTTTTTGTGTTCATCCCCTGTTATTTCACAAGAGGCTCAAATCTTATGTTTTGAGTCTGGTTGGATTTTGATCATGTTTTTTAACAGAATCAGTGAGTTACATGTCTCTCAAACTGTTTTGGTCCTGAATCAGTTCGTTTCTTTTCCTCCATCATCTTTCTCTTTACATATTGAATCGTCATGAGCGCCATGTTTTCGTGCCCATTGTTGCGGCCTGTTTCTTCTTCTCATCCCTCCATCAAGCAGCAGCCTACGTACATTTGCACGGTGTTAATTACAGTAGTTTGGTTTGGAGACTGGCTTGAATCTGTGGAGTTAACCTTACATTACTTTCAAGGTAAAACAGCAAGAAAGCTGATAAACGGAACAGTTTAAACGACGTTATGTAAAAATATAACTGTAGACCACCTTCATGGGCTCATAACTAACTACTTACTGTGTGGCCTTTCATTTGGAAAGTGACTCTTTAAGAATGTCATATCTTTTCCCACTGAACTCTGATTCACCCTCCTGCGGTGTTTACAGTCGGCTTGCTAGTGTTAGCATCAGTGGTGCGTTTGTTTAAAATTCCGCGTAGCACGAGGGGGCGGTGTTTTGATAGTCCCTCCGTGTTAACAGCGACCAGAAACTGCTACTACCACGGATGTATTATTGAAAGAATGGATATGTCGCCACCATTCAGCCGTTCAGCCATCTTTTTCCCAAAGGCCATTTGCGGTACTGCAACGAAAAATCCCCCGTAGCCCAAAAAGCATTTTCTCCATAGACCACAATGATAAAATAGATGTATGTAAAATGCAAATTAGCTAAACATATATCACCACTTTTTATGTATATTTTAAACCTTTTTAAGTCTTTGAAAAACTTTGCCAGAGCTTAGAAAAATCAGTTTCATTTTTGCTACTTTATCCCAGTATGATCAGAGAGGGTGCACATGGGCAGGGGCATCAGGGGAAACAGTAATGCTAAAGCAATTTTCAGTTTGTGGTCTAAAGTGAAGACAGCTCAGAAGACTATGGGAAGTGCTCTTCCATATTTCCAGTCTGTATATGCTGACTGCCTGCGGAGAAAGGCAAGATCCATCAGCACAGACAAAATCCACCCGGGACATTCCTTGTTTGTCCCCCTACCATCAGGAAAGAAATACTGCACTTTAAAAACTCACACTACCAGGCTGAGGAAGAGCTTTTTCCCCAGAGCTGTAGCCTCTATCACCCCACCACCACCACCACCACTCGGTTTCAGCCTCCCTACACACATATGATAATACTTGACAATCATTAATAAGAACTAAAATGTGCAATAGAACCTGTTCTGATGTGATAATATCTTTTTAAAGCTCTTTATGCTGTGAACATTTAAGTGGACTGCCCACGCTACGCTGTTGCTGCTTTTTATTACAGCATTTTAGTTGTCCATGTTTTTATATGATGTTTACTGTTGTTTTATTCAGTTTGTTCATGTTGGATTGCATTTAAATATTGATCCTTGCTGCTTTTATGAGAGTGCCAAATGGAATTTTGTTGTAGAGACTACAATGACAATAAACTTCCTTATGTCCTTATGTTATTTCTTCTGTGAAACTGTTGTGTACTGAGCCATTTGGTAAACACATGCTCTTCACTTGTTCTAATTGTGTCAGTGTGATAAATCAGTATATTTGGAATAGTTTTCAAATTCAGTTTAGTCTAATGCCTGAAAAAGAGAGATTAGATCTTTCAAGACAAATCAACTCCAACTACAAAAAAAGTACTTTGTACCACTGGGTGCAGATGTTCCACACTGACTTGTGGCTCCCTAGCACAGCACACAACTGTGTTGAGTGCTCTCTGTAGATTTAACTATTGCTTCTGACATTCACAGCATCGTGTTACATCAGTTGCTTTTAGTGGGTTCTGATTATTCTCTTCACAGCTGTCCATATCTTATCATATAAAGGCTTATCTTTTTGGTAGAATTCAGACTGTTGTTGTCAGTGACTTCAAATTAGGACCCTAAATGGTTAAGAAGCATTGCTGTTCATACTCTGATCCATGCTCCCAATGAAAATCTAATCTTAGACAGCAGATCGTCCTACAAAACTCTCACTTAAAGGCCACAATACAATCTACTGTACTACCTTGTCTGGATTATGGAGATAACCTGTAAGTGCAAGCTGCTGCCACTATATTAAACCACTGGATGGTGTGCCTATTCATTAAAGTGACTGTATGCAGTTCAGACTTGTGCTTTGCTAACAATCAACCAGCCTGTTCATCTGTAAAAACAAGTTGGCCTGTCACACAGGTGCAGAACGTACGTGCTAGTCAGCTTTTGGCTGTAGTCTTCGATTCGCAGACCGATACTGTCACTTCACTTCTAGTCACTACTGTGTAGAATGTGGTTACAAAAAAGCAAGATGGCAGCCGCAGTATTCATGATATTTTGGCTTCATTTTTGCATAGTTGAGGGAAGTGGTGGTGTCATGATGCTATATTTGTCAATGAGTAAGAATGTCGTTGTGACCTTTATGGAAAAGTGACCATGGTCGTCATTCAGACATGACACATTCAGATGCCGTCACATTAATGGAAAATAAAGGATGCGTGAAAGGGGCTATAGTGAACATGCTAAACATGACCTATTAAACATCATCATGTTAGCATTGTCTTTGTGAGCATGTTAGCGTGATGACATTAGCATTTAGTTCAAAGCAAAACAGCCTCACAGACCTAGCATGGCTGAAGCCTCTTAGGCATGTTTGATAATACTTCTGAACACAGTGTGTCTGTGTATAGAACAGCTGCTTTGTGTTGCTGGCTTGTCTTGTTGTTGTATTGTATTGTCTTGTATTGCTTAACCATCTGTGCTGTAAATATGTGCTCACATTTATTATTTGGCCAAATTATCAGCACCTTGCAGTCAACATGCGAAAACTCCCACTTTATCACATCCATTCACTCACACAGCTATTCACTGTGGTCTATTACATGCATTTGGTAACGGAAGGCACATGCAAGCCCAGAGAGAGAGATACGCACTTTATACACATAGTGTAAATGTACTGCCAGGGACACACACACACACACACACACAGACAGACACAGGCAGTTGGACTTGGCCAGAGCTATGGCAGCTGATAGCTGCCTATCTGTTGTGCTGAGTAACGGCCTGCAGTCCCCTCTCTTCCCAAGTGAGCAGAAAGGATAAACACTATTCTGGATAAACCTCTCTCTCATGCTTTCTGTTCACACACAGACACACACACATGCAGCAGCAGCTCTATCTCTTTCTTCCCTCTATCACTCCGTTGCTCTCATTCTGTTTCTCTAACACATTACCACCCTCCCACCTGCCCTCCCTTCATTTACTTCTCAGCTTTTTACCCCGTTTATTTCATTTATGCATCTCTATCCCTCATTCATCCCCATAACTCCTGTCACTCCCTCTTTCCTTATTGCTCCTCTTTCTCCTTCTCCCCCTCCATGTTTTCCTTTCCTCTCTCACTACCTACACTCTGCTTCCTCACCTCACTGCCCTCTCTTTCTTCCTTCGTCACCATCCATCCTGTACTCCTCTTTTGTTCTCTCCCTCCTGACTCCTGTCTTTCATCAAAGTCTCAGACATGCTAAGGTGCAGTCAGGGTCTTAGCTCTTCTGTTACTAAGGGTATTTTCATGCCTTGTTGGTTTAGAGGAATTACAGACCTGGAGCACTACCAACCTCACTTCAGCCTGAGAGTCGAGGTTCCACTGATGCATCAGTATGTACCTCTGATATTATGGCCAGTTCAACATAAAGAGGATCACTTGAGTGCATTAGTTGTCACGTTAATACACAGCAAACTGCTTCAAGATAATGACAGTAACTAGTTCTCACTGGCATCGTGGTATCGTGTAAGAGGAAATGCTGCACTGTTTGTGTTTTAAAAACCAGTGATGGAATAGGCACTGCAGACCACCACACCTGCACCAGAAATGTTGGTACATTTCCAAACCAGCCAGAGGCTAATAACAATAAAAACCTAATTCCTTCTGAGAACCAAAACAACAAGAGGAAGTCCTGTGTATTATCAGTGTATTATTTGCAGCTGGAGTGGTCCAATTTCCAAATGCTTTATCTTCTACTGTGCCACAAATCGGTCTGTGAATCAGAAAGTTACAGCCAACAGTATGATCTGAAAACACCAGCTGCCCTGCAAAAAGCTCATGTAGACAATTTTTGCCAGATCTCCGGAGCCACTGATAAACAACAGCTTGTCATTTGATTGAAAGTAAGTTTGCTGTCGGTTTAAAGAGTCTAACCTTGCTCTGCTTCCAAACCACTGGGCCTCTCTGGTCCGGACACACTGACTCCCACTAAGCATCAACCCACATGACCTCAACACTAAATCACAGACATGCCTGGTCGCTACTACTGTTCACATGAACGAGCACACATGGAAAGCATTCATCCACACATATGGTTGCACAACACACCATTCTTTATACAGCTTTGAATAAAAATGAATAGACAATTTCAGGTTTTTATGGACTTTACATATGGCCTACAAACCCCCTGGTCTGGGATATGATAGACTCTGTGTGTGTGTGTGTGTGTGTGTGTGAAAAAGAGTATGTAATGACTTTTCCAGGTGTTGTGTGGTTTCCTTTAGAATGGGCTTTAATAAGAGACAGCAGTGCGGGAGCACAGCCAGGTTCACGATACCTCTGATGCTAACTTTATACGCACACTCTACTTCTTTTCTGATATTCACATTACACCAGTCATGCATATTCACACCCACACTTGAGTGCAATACCACATGTCAGCATCATTTTACATGCTACATACACATTTATACACACACAGCCCAGACTGTGTCTCTTAGGAAGAGAAGCAGGTCTGACTGATGGGCTGACTTTCACAGATAGCTACACACCAATCTGCTTTCCCTCTCCCACACACACACACACAGACACACACAGAAATCTCTGCTCGGCTTGCTGCTTGAGCTTAGCACCACTGATGGGTCCGGAGAACTGGGGCTAGAACATAACGCTCACCATATGTCTTCTGGAAACCACAGTGAACAAAACAAAGTCATCAACAGGGTGCCGGCAGCAGCAGGCTAAACACTTTCACTCACAAATGACCTCAAATTCATTCTGGCTGCGGATGTATTGACACAAAGATTCTTAAACATTTTTAGCTCAGGACTTAGATGAGAAATTTATTCTTCCAATGAAGTCCCCAGAGATACATTATTGAGATCTTTATGATGTATGGTTGCTATTACTTTTTTATCAGACATAGTCACTTTATAAAAAAGTCAGTTTGGTCTCAGGTTTGATAAATATGACGCTGTTTTTGGAATAAATACTGAATCCATCAACACGTCACTGTGTCCTACACTGATTAAAAACACATTTCTCAGTCCAGCTCGGATTGGACTGGACTGGGCTACATTCACATCCAATTTTTTGATTCATGGTTCACATTAATTTAATCTTTTATGTTGCCAGCATTTGATAATTTGGAACTGTCCCACATGTACAAAATAAAAATGTTATGTAGAAGTTTATAGCTTAAACAAGCAATGATTACATTCATTGTTCATGCTGCCATCATAGCTTTGATGACCCATAGCTGGTTTAAGAAAGAAAACTCCAATATTTAAAATTCTTTAAAGTTTGTTATAAGATTTAAAGCAGCTGTTTGTAATAGTAACAGCTCACAGCTGCAGCAGGCAGCTCTTTTCAGTAAAAAAAAACTCTAAAAACCCACTGTATGCTACCTGCTCAGTGAATAATCAGGCAGACAATTACCAACAAGATGATAAACACAGTGGCACATTTAGAAGGTAAGGGACCACACATTTCCTTTAAGGGTTGATAGGTACTAAAAGTAGGACTAAAAGAATGTGGATATTGAGACTAAATTCATCAGGTGCACAAAACTCCAGATGGAAGCTTATTTTGCTCTATAACTGGACGGTAAACTGTTTGCTGACAGATTTACAATATCAACTTAAACAGTGATTATATGTTAATGTTGTTGTTTCAGCTGCCCCCAAGTGGCTGCAAAAAAAGAAGCCTTAATTCTTCTATTAACACCCTTTCAAACATGCACCAAGCTGGATTAACTTTCCTAGGGGCTCCTCTTGGCCCCCGGTTCCTTCGACACTCCATGCACTGTGTGGAATCCTACAGGGCCCAAATTCATTCATTTAGAAATATGCACCATGAAAGCAGATTATCAGCTGAAATCATTTCTACCTTAACACTAGATTTTGATACATAGATGATCAGGGCATGACCTCAAGTTTAGGTAATAAAGCAAGGCCCACCTCAAGCTCTCCTGTTATATCAGTGCATGCTTATATGGTGTATACTCTCATCCATCCATCTATTTTCCAAACCACTTAGTCCCAAACGGGGTCACGGAGCCAATCCCAGCCAGCTGCAGGCGAGGTACACCCTGGACAGGTCACCAGCCCATCGCAGGGCCAACACACAGACGAACAACCACTCACACACACAAGCACTCCTACGGGCAATTTAGAGACACCAATCAACCTAAGCTGCAGGTCGTGGGACTGTGGGAGGAAGCCAGAGCACCCAGAGAGAACCCACGCAAGCACGGGGAGAACATGCAAACTCCGCACAGAAAGGCCCCAGGTTGGCCGGGGCTCGAACCCAGAACCTGCTTGCTGTGAGGCAACAGCGCTAACCACTGCACCACCGTGCTGCCCATGTATACTCTCATTTTCCTAATTAAAAATTACAGTATATCAAATTACCACAAACCAGCTGCCACACAGGGAACCTATGGGGTATGAGGCCAGGGGTCAGTTGCCTATTTTGCCTGGTTTACTATCCTGTCTTGTGAATAGATCACAGCAGTATTCACTTTTTGTTTGCTTATCTCAGTCACTTGCACAGACTGAAGGCAGATATTATACAGATGTCACCAAAAATTAAGAATTCAGACTGTTCAGACTCAGGTATTTATTAGATGTGTGTGATTTAACCCCACATCTGTTGGATCCCATGACAGTATATAACAAAAGCAGCTATTTGACCTGATGCATTCAAGAGAGGACTGGGGGTTGCAATAGTACACTGAGCCAACAGGAAGCTCCAGGCACACCTGATCTCAGAACCAACACCGGGAGCAGGCTGTCACCTGAGATGATCAAGCACACATCATGTGGTTGGGCCAGCATTCGACAGGTTTTCAGATGCCTAGAAACACTGCGCCCTCTGACTAAGGCTTTAGTCATTGAAAGTCTCACAGTGGATTTAAAATGACTAGCTGCTAATGTGCTGTTTTGAACCAGATTTTCAACAGCACTCCCACTGTAGACCTTTGATCAAGCTATCAGATAAACTGTGAACCTTTATAACTTTTTTTAACACCCATGAAAACTGAATTTATGGACTCCCAGTAACAAAGCATTACATGATGGATTCACAAGTAGAAGTATGAAATCAAGGTAGTACAGTAAAAGATGTGGCCATTGTGGTTTGGATCAGCTAAACATGCATCTTTCACCCTGATGACCTTGGGAAGAATCGTATGATTATATTACACCAATACCAGCTTTTCCTATGACCAAATTAGAAACGATCAAAACCTTTTTATTAACCTTCAATGATAAATAACAGATTTCTGAGGTCATGTGTGAGGAGGTTTTGGGCTGTGGATTAGCTATTTGATTCAACATAGCAGAGGTCGCACTGTAAAAAAAAAAACTCGCTAGTTCCTATAAAGGAAGATGAACTGTTTAACCTAAGCATCTGGTCTTTATGTAAGTCTGTGCACTGCCTGGGAGGCTCAGTCCAAGGCATAAATCTCTGTTTTTGTTAGCTAGTCTTAGTCAGATAGTGAGTCACAGTAAGTAAGTATAAGGATGTGTTTCAAAGTGTCTGAAAACAGATACAGACAGATTATGGACTTAAAAGGAAAATGAGATATTTTGGTCCTCAGTGCAAATTTCCATTTGAGTTATCATCTCTCGTGTAAGTCATCAGCAGATTAAACATTTCATATCACTAATAGGTGTGACAGACGCATACGTGACATTTTCAGTGCAAAGAAGCAACTACAATTCTGACAAAAGATGGCCTGTCCACATTGTGACGTACTGCACAAATGGCAAACATGGTGGAATAAAATCAGTTCATATAAATTCATATGTCAGGCAGCCTACAGAGTCTGTCTGTCTCTACAGGTAGCTGCACAGATTATGCTGCTTAAATTCATGAATATGTACCTATTCACAGCGCACTTTTAGAATTTTTATTTTCATTAAATTAAGTATTAATTTATGAATACTGTGACTTACCTGATAAACTCTAGCCATTTCTTTTTTCTCCTTCTCATCGTTAGCAAAAGCAATA
Organism: Monopterus albus; assembly: GCF_001952655.1. NCBI lineage: Eukaryota > Metazoa > Chordata > Actinopteri > Synbranchiformes > Synbranchidae > Monopterus > Monopterus albus. The sequence goes on along the minus strand of NW_018127888.1, from coordinate 3,256,663 downwards.
AAATCTGTTTGTTTCATTTGTCAGACCCTTAATTTGCTAAAACAGCAAATGTGTCCAATGCGTGACGATGAGATAAATCAAGTGTTCAAAATGTATTAAACTGTTCTTTGGGCTTGATCTGTTAAACCATTAAATCCAAGCTGAGTCATTTTGCTGTATCTTAATTAAGGAGGCCACTTTGGAGATTTATTCATGGGACTGATTACAGCATCTATGACTCTATGGCAAAATCAATCAGTGCTGCTAATATGACATCATAAGTGACTAAGCAACTCTCCTAAATGGCACCTGGCATCAGTGAGTAGAATTGGCTTTGACAGAGCTACAGTAGAAAGTATGATCCAAGCGACTGATGACACTCAGTAATTTCTTTTGTAATCCTGTGGGAACTAATAATGTAATTGCTATGGCTGCTCGCTGCTTGCTCTCTCTCTCCCTGTCTCCCTTTCTGTGTTTCTCTTTCACCCTCTCTCCTCCTGGTAGACAGGTGTTGGTTTGGGTGTGGCTGATGTAGCTCTAGGAGTTCGCTTGTTGCCGGTCCGTTGAGGTTTCTTCCGACACACTTTGGCCCACTGCATCTACTGGCGAAAAGAATCGTTGTTCCTCGACACTGTTTCCAGTTTACCTGCCTTCAATGCTGTCGATCCTCCTGTCTACTTGCTGGTCACTTACCCACTTCTACACCTGGTTACCACTCCCAGATCTGCCTTAGTCGCTGAGGATCCCTGGCCAAGTTGTGCCGCTGACCATCCACCAAGCCTGTATGGTTCTCCCTGGCCTTCCTCACCTGCCAGCTCATTCCTGAGACCCAGACGCCACTGACCCTGCTACCTCCACCTCAGCTCTGCCTGCCATGCTCTTACTCAGCTGCCTCACAACCACTTGTTCATCTCAGCTCTGACCGCCACCTGGACCTCCTCCTGGGTCTCCGACCCTCCTGCAGCATACTCACCTCTCTGGGTCTTCAACTCAGCAGTTTCCCGGGTTCCATCTCTCTGCTCCATCATCCTCAGCATCAGTCCATCCCATCTGCCTCTGTCAGTCATGACAGTTATCTCTTACCAGTGTAACTGTCCTAATAAAGCCCTGTAGACTAGACTCCGTGTCTGCCTTCTGAGTCTAACTCTTTATTACTTCATCTTGGGACCTACCGGTCCTAACAGTAATACGTTTTTAAACCTGATAATATAATAAAATGGTTGCAACAGTTACAACATTAAAATATTTGGGCATTTCAAAAACATTACTTTTAATTGTCACTATTTGCAAAATGTCAGTGTAACAATATAAAACATTATCAAGTAGTAGCCAAATAGCTGTACAATTAGCATGTTGTGTAAAAACAAATCTTTTTCTGGTAGTCCCTAAATACAAACTGAACAAATTATGATTTTAATAGCTGTGTGTTGGTGATAAATGTCATATCTGATGCAGCTGTGAATTAAACCTGGAGAACCATGTAAAAGTTCCAGCCGCTCCATTTGGATCAAATCTCTTATCACTTCAGCCACTTCCTCTCCACAGATATATCCCTTCTACTCTCAAACTTTAATAACATTCTGTTAAGTAATTTCAAAGTGAGTGCATATCAATCCACAGATTCAGTGTGGATCCAATTCAGGAGTAAATGTTTACTTCATGCACTTGATTTGAGGCTAAATTAACTCCAATGACCTGCCACAGAATCATGAGGAAGACAGTAAATGTTGGAGAGTGATGACCTTCCTGACAGTCTCCAGGCTGCTTTGTATGGCTAAACCCAGACATGTTTTCAAGCATTCTAGAGGTTTGCATGCAAGAAACAAAATAACCACATTTAGGAAAAGTAAAAATATGTTATGATTATAGCGTAGTTGAGGTACCTGTATATGAGAAACAAAAGCCAAAGTAACTGCACTTACTGTTCAATGGAAACCTCTCATTTCCTAAATCTAACCTGGGGAGAGCCATGGTAGGAAAAACAAGCTTTGCTTTTAGCCTGATGACTCTGTATTTTTACACTCTAGTGCAAGTTTTTCAAATTGCTCGAGGCTGAGGATGTTTACAGTCCTCTACATGAATGTCTGTCTTTCAAGGCTTCAAATGACAGAAATGGAATTCAGCAGCAAAACAGCAAAATTTATACACTATTATTTATGCATCTTGACTTCCGTAAGCTGGAAATAGGTTTGTGCACATGTATAGAAGAGTGTATGGATATCTGTGGATTTATTTCTGTGTCTGTACTGTAAATATTTAAAATGTATACTGTCATTCAAAAAGAAACACTAAAACATTGACACACTGGAGGCTGAGCAGGAGACTGGTAGAGTCCGTTTGGCTGAAGTCTGAGGTGAGTTCCCAGAAAATGTAACTCAGGGACAAATCTGGCAGATGACTAAACCAGGCTGGGGGCTAGCCGAATGGGAAGCAGGCTGGTGGCTGGGATCCCTGCAGGGTAGGTGCATGTTGGTGACTGAGAAAGGTGGAAAATCTGGTGGACAGGTGGAGAACAGCACAAGTCCATATCAAAGCAGGGGGCCTAAGGAAGTGAGAATGTGACTGAAGGGGATAGGTGTAGACTGGGCAACATTTACAGGACCAGGACTTGTGGCATTATTTGGCCAAGCAGACTGTTGCAGGGCTCTTTGTGTGGCTGCCATGTTTGCTATTCAAAATGTTGAATTCAGCTGAAAAGTGAAACAGGAATCAGGGCCGGGGAACAACGCAGCTGCAGCTCAAAGAAACAGGGAGACATCAGTCATTGTTTACAGTGTCATGACTGGTGTTTGTGCGATAAGTCGACTTCCCGATGATCACCTGATGTGGCATGCAAGACATACAGCATGTACCCACCCTTACCATAAAGCTTCACTTCTGCACATGTTTGACTGCAATATGTTTATAGCTGTGACATGATGATGTAGGAGCTGCGATTAGGTGCCATTTCAGTCTGGAGCATCAAGCTGGCACCAATTGGAGAAGATTGGATGCAAACTTGTAAACTTGTGCTTCACCATAAAGCATGCAGCACTGTGATTGGCTGAACAAATAACCATTAGAGAATCAATCAAAGCGTAGCTACACTCCTGTTGCTTTGCAAGCCAAACAAAACAACTCCCAAGGTTTTTTAAAATATATTTTCCCTTGTTGCTGTTCTTCTTCCTTCGTCTTAAAACACTAACATGGAGCTCAGCCAAAACTAATCGTTTTTTATTCATGCTTTTAGCGGGTCGACAGAAAGTATCGGCTTTCTTTAAGATGGAGCAAGAGGCACATGCTTTTAGCGGGTCGACAGAAAGTATTGGATTTCTTTAAGATGGAGCAGGAGGCATTGTTTAAAAACAGCATTATCCTTCCAACAACTGTTAATCAATTCGATTTCTTATTAAAAAATACTACTAGTGGACACTAAAGAGCTCTGGCACACACAGACACATACATAAATTGTCACTGTTCTCTTTTTTCTCTGTGAATTCTCCCAAGTTTTTAAATGATGGACCAACTACCGGCACCTTAACACACACACACACTTGCTTAAGAGAGAGGGCAGATACAGGCATTTGAAGAGCAGTCTGTGATGCACAGTGGGAACCAGCTTGTCAGCTGCCCTTGATGTCTGATACACAAACACTCTCATACACATTGTAGCAGAGCTCACTGGACAGAGCACCTCACAGAACACAGGCAGAAATGTTCTGGGAGTCAGTCAAACTCTCACACTGGCTGAGAGACCAAAATAAACTCCCCAATTAGAGCAGATCGAGGGTGTTCAGAATCAACAGCTGTTAGACTTTTGGACAGTTAGTAAAATGGAATGTGCTGGGCACTGTCAGCAAACAGAGAGGCATGAAAATATATGTAAACGCATGAAAGCTGCTGGGACACTTTGAGGAGTGTGAACAAACAACATGGTCACAGAAGTCGCATCTGTTGCAGAAAAATCATCGTGTTCATGGATGGTACTTCTTTGATGTCATCAAAAGGATATTTAACAGGCTCTTCTACCTGCATTTTATATTTAATGTCATGACTCAAGGTGTACAAAGAATGGTGAACCACATTCTGCTTTCAGAGGCTCCTCGTTTATTGTTCTTCATCTTCCAACCAACACATCTTGTCCTTTTCTTCTCACACGCTCCCTCAGTTTTTTTCTGACAAATGAGATCACTCTCTAATTCATAGTTTAAATGGATTGCAAAGTTTCTCAAGCTATAAATCTATTAACATTCACTTTGGAGGCTGAGGATGATAAATCGTGTCAATAAAAGCACCACCACCAGCACACGCCCGTCACACACATACAGTATACACACAGAAAACTGACAAATGAAGTTTCTCTCTCTCTCTCTCACACACACACACACACAAAACAGGCAGATCATTAACTGCTTGTGTGTTTAAGTGTGATTTTTATGTGTATGTAGCTGAAGCCTCATCATATGACATTATCTCAGTTCATACACACTATCTGTTGTTATAAGACTGATAAGGGTCATTAAAGCTCTCTCTCTCTTTCTCTCTCTCTCTAATGGGGCTCTTTATCCAGCCATAGATACATTTACACTGCTTCATTTGCAATTGATTTTTCCTGCATTAGGGACATTATAATGCATTGAATGGTTTCATATTTTTTCTTGTTAATACAACTTCCTTCTAGTAAAACTGTTCTTTGGTTCGTTTTTTACCGCTGATTTCTTTGTAAGTCTCATGGTTTTATGATCTTCAAATAAAAGCACTACAAATTAGAAGGAGTAGGACAAGCTTTCAGGGATTCTCTTATTGGCTATGATACTTATTAAGTAATTATGAAGAACATGGTACTGCAGCTTAATCACCTGCATGGGTGCTACAAGATTTACAGCTAGAAATCAGCCACACTCAGAGATTCTTATGTCAGATCAAATGGCAAACTGATGATGTGATTTGCAAGCTCTTCTTTACATTACAAGCCTTTGGCAGACATGTTATTCGGAGCTAACGTGGGATGTTGAGGTGCAGTCTGAAAAGGTGACTTTCCAGCCTGCAGTGGAAGACGGGCAGTCACCACCACAGAGTCAGAACAGAGAAGAGCTTTGACTAAGGTTCACGGTCACAATGTGTTCTTTCTAGTTTGGCATGATCAGAAGCTTGTCCATAAATGTGAAACAGCCTCATTTCTCCACTGACCCCCACACTGTTGTTGCTCTCCTTTGTATTTATATTTAACTGGTCTGTGAGGGGCTGACACTGAGTGATGGTGACAGGCAATATGCGCACAGGAGTGAGATGTTTAAAAAAACACACCTGAATTTCAATCAATTCGTTCTGACAATGATTGGATAGTCAGAGATGGAATAGGAATCAGATTTAGGACCACATATGGAAACAGCACTGATCTGATTTGAAAAAAAAAAACAACCCGGTTTGGTTTGTTCACACATTTGTGAAAAGATCAAATCTGAGTAACGCGCGTGCGTGAGGGTGGGTGAGATTTGATTTGAGTCACTTTTTAGGAAACTACAGGACGTCCAACAGAGCCAGAGGACTGCAGTGGTCAGGTCAGACTGCAGAGTTTGACCCGTTGGAGGTAAGAAGGAAGCAGTGGGATTTTGAACTGAATGTGACCTGCAGCATAGTCCAAATGTATTGAACAGAGATTCATAATGGTGTGATAAAACCTGGGGAGGCTGAAGACCAGATGAGCATGGATTAGGTACAAAAGTCCGGTGGCAGAGGCAACGCCTCCAGCAAGGAGTGGGCTGCGGCGGTCCAGGTGGGAGATGACAATGAGCACCTGGACTTCTGTAGTTAGAAGTAAGAAAAACAGGATCACATCATGGCTCCTTTCTGGCATCGGCGCAGACCTTCTTCTTCAGCTTTCTGTCAGAAAATGTGGGAGTGATATTACTGCGCCCCCAAGGGGTCTCTAAATATAACCTCCCACTTGATATTACGTCCACTGTCTGACAACTATGCCTTTGCTGAGGAGTTGGATAGTTTTCAGCTCTACTAAAACCAGATGAGTAGTGCAACCACACCTGCTGCTGTTGCAGTAAATCAGGTTGCAGTGAGAACGAGGCAGTTTAATACAAGTCCTTTTCAGAAGGCAGTTGGTGCAAAACAGCTGGCCCACCACAGCACATGGCTAAACATTTACCACAACAAGCCGAAATACACAAATACTGAATAGTCTAATCTAATACGACTGTAGTACTAGGCTGTACTTTATGTATTTGTGATTAGATCTAAAGCTAGGATATGAAGTCGAAGGATTGATGCTTGGCTCTGTGAGATTTGTGTTTGAATCGCTCTTTCACTTTGTTTATATCTGTGCCAGTGTGTGTGTCAGAGAGAGCGAATGATTTGGGATGTTTTGTTCCTGAGAGGAGAACTTGGTGCTTATCTGAAACACCACATGGCCTCACACCAGGGCCTCTCCCTTCACTCACTGTCAACCCTTACATGGTCTCAAAGAGTGGTTAGAGAGAGAACTGGAAGAAGTGCGAGAGAGGAGCGGTCCTGGTTCACAATGATTATTTTAATTAGTAGTATTAGTATTATACACTGTGGTAGAATGCCATAAGAAGTATTTGTCTATATTTATATTGCTTTAATT